>NW_017277148.1:673681-695643 GCF_001594065.2 Cyphomyrmex costatus | reverse complement strand
CGGCAGCGGCGGCAGCAGCACTAGCACCACCACTACTACCCGGCAAGGGTTGTACTCTTGGGGAACCCGGCGGTTTCCTCCCTCAAGATATATCAGCCGGAGACTGTGTCACCACGACCTGCCCACGAGTAGCGCGTATACTTCTCATCCGCGACGACTCTCAGCGCGACGAAGGTCGCGATCGATCAGTTACTTTTCGAAAAAGGCACTCGTATGTAAGAGGGGCGAGTGTGAGAAACGATGAGATACAAACCATCACCACCACCACCACCACCACCACCACCACTACCACCACCACCACTACGACCACCGTGCCGGCTACACGTCGTTTCACACGTCGGTGCACCTGCAGCAGCCGCAGCGGTGCAACAGCAGTGGCAGCACCATCAGAGAGGAAAACGATACGTCGCTGGGACGCCCGGAAAGTCCCGGCTACACCATCCCTCTTCCCTCCCACTTACCACCCTTCCCGACGTCTTCCTCTCTCCTTCTATCTTCCCTTCGAGTGACGTCACGGGAATGGTCGGGGATCGATCCTGAACGCCCACCTCTAGACCCGCATTCTCTCTATTCCGAACAGTACTGACCGGATAGAAAACATTCGACCGTTCCCTCGACAATCTCCAGCGACCTCCCCCTCTCACCCCAAATATACGTACGCAGCCGGTGACACGCACCGCGCAACGGAAGGGCGTAATTCCTCGCCGGATGGAGTGCACTGGCGAACTCGCGGTTGCAACGCGAGCCCGCGAAGGGATGAAGCAGTGCGCGGGAAAATGGAACAAGATTAAACGGAGGGAGGAAATATATTGAAAGAGAGAGAGACAATTTCACAGAAGATATTTTCGCGCTTGAACTACGATTCTTTTGCATTTTTAAATAAAGAAATATTATTAAACTCTCTTTCTATACATCAGAAGGGAAGTATTTTCCGATAATAAAAAATTCATACAGAAGTTTTATTAGGCACCAAAATCTAGCTTTAAACAAATTTGGCGCTTCTTTATCAATTTGATTGAATATTTTTGTTCCAATTAAATATTTTTTCTAATTGAATGTTTAAATGTATTTTTTAAATATCCTCGTTCTGAATAGTTATGCTAAAATCAAAACTATACCTAAATCAATATACTGAATCAATATACATTAAATTATATATTGAAATCTAACTGTCAAACTCGCTGGATGGTCTCACAGCTGGAACATGAACTTCCGCGTCAGTCTATGAAATATGTCAATAATACAAGAAAAAAATAAACAATTGCTCCAATTGTCTTTTCTTTTGGTAAGTCAATTTTATGTGTCAATAAAAACCTTTTTACAATAGTCCCATGACATGGGATATGTTGTCCATTCCTACCAATGTAATTTTAGTTCAACCACAATTCAACTAACTCTTCATCTTTTTTCAAGTCCTGAAAATTAGATTAGATTAAAAAAAACTGAGATTAAGATTAATCACTGATAGAAACAGGCATAATAGAATTGCACAAAGGTTAATTTTACTTTTGCGAGATCAATTACCTATTGTAAGCGTGGATATGTGCACACATAATGACGTAATTAATGAGGAGAATAAAACCAGCACGCCAGACAGCCAGATCGTTGTTTTGCCTCCGTTATGAGGCCGGGATGCGTTGGCATGACTCTCAATTCCAAACATCGAACATTCGAATCTGCATTTGCGGGTCGGTTAATCTGCATAGATATTGCGCCGTGCAACGCGCGCGTGGAAATTCGGCAAACTATTATTCCACTTCCCCATCAAGAATTCTTTTGTCCCCGGAAATCGCTTGTGCGCCAGTTCGGCGTTCAAGTGGCATTAAAGGAAGGATAATGTCCTCGCTCATCGTCTTTTGATCCCCGATTTTTCGTCGCTTCGTCTCGGAGAGCGAAACTAACGTCAGTGTACGAATTGAGAATAAAGGGAAAGAGAAAATCTCGCGCGAACGCACGTCCTTCCGACTAAAGAGAGACGCTGAAAGAACTCAATCATCGTCCCTGATCTTTGCCTATCATTTGATGGTAAGATAATAAAAAGAGCATTGAACCCGCCCGGTTATATGAAGCCGTACAATTCTCGAAGCTATAAAATTCTAATGTAATGCAACAAGGCAACATCGTGGATCTTATGTAATGACCATAAAGGTGCTTGAGATTGAAGTTGAAATAAAGAGAAACTGAGTCTCATATTTTGCAACATTTTGTTTTCTTATGGAGCTATTTTTCTTTCCCAGTGCCCTCATTTACAAAGTAAAAGATACTCTTGGGGTAAGAACTGTATGAAGCTGTTTTAAAATTTATCAAACAATTTAGAAACATGAACAAATTACTCAATTAGTTAATGAAAAGAGCTCAAGCACCCATATATGTAATATAATACGTTGAATTGTGTGTTAAAAATACATTTTGTATTAAATTTCAAATAAATACAAGCAATTCGATCGTACGAAAAAGTTAGAAACTGGAAACTAGAATTTAAAAGAAATTATTATTTCACCTAGAATGTACAAACTTATAATTTACCTCAACATAACGTTAATTGTAACATTATACGTCTCATGTGACGGTACATTATTATCGGCAACGTGTTTTGCAGCAAAGCTTTCTTCCGTGTAGGCGATTCGATGCATCTCCACAACCGGAAGAGCGTGGGAGTACAAACGTGAATTGGTCGGCGAAGCGACGTCTTACGCATCGGACGAACGCCGAGATGCAATGTCAGTGACCTTATTACTGCAGCCTAAACGAGCGATTAATTGCCCCGTTCGCCATGCGGAAAGATCTACCATCTAGAGGCGTGATTCAGCCCACTAATAGTCTAAGATATAACAATATTACTCTTATACTTCGTTAAATGTCTGAAATTACGTCAGACATTGAGAGACGAGCAACATTTATCTCCAAATAAAAATTAAAAAAGAAAAACACCGTAAACTGTATATATCTCGAAAGGGCATGTTGATCTAATATAGCATCAGAAAAACATCTTCTGTTTTCTTTGTTTTTGTTCCTCATTATTTATGGTACACAATTGTATATTTTTCAATCATTTTTGCAATTATCTTTTTAGCCTGTTTATTCTTATTATAACTTCGTTTAGTTTCAATTTAAAAAGTCTGAAAGATATACATCGCTCCTTAGGAAGATAAAAAAAATTCTTTTAAGGAATATAAATATAAAAATATAAAATATTATATATCGTATACATAAATTTCTCTCTTTTTGAAAAATGATGTAATTAAGGATCAGAACGGAGCAATTATCTACGACAAACTCTTTGAACAATATCAATATATTGTTTCTTAAGCAAAAATAAATGTAAATGAATTTTCGAACAAGAAACGAGAAAGAACGATATAACACTGGACACATTAAAATGCAGCCTTTGAAGAGCGATGTAAGTTCATCGAATAAAGCAAGTGTTAGAGACTAAAAGCGCATTTGCGTAGTGACGAAGGCTCGAGCGTCGTTTCAAGTGACGAAGTAACCGCATCGCGGTTAATCTTAAAATTCAACCAGCCAATGAAGTTATCTTTGGTTTGCCGCGCTGCTTGCGCAGCTTCAAACGGCTTAGCAAGAGATCGACTAAATAGACAAATAAGCAAGCAGTAGAAGGAGTTTAGGTAATCGTGAGGCCAAAATCGGGTATTTATATAGGTATCTATATGCGAAAGAGAGGTCTCCCGCGGCAATTCCATGGAAAACGGCAAATCCACGTAAGACCCCCGAGTCTGTTAGTAGACTCTACTGTCTGCAGATTTGAAGAAGTACAGTAAATGGAACGTTTCTCCCGTTCCTCCTCTGTTGGTACAAACGTGCCTTAGCGCGATGCACCCGTCTTCGCGTCTTAAGAGGCTCATTCGAATGCACGATCATACACAGTCGTGTCGTGCGGTACGTGCATATCGTCTAGACCGAATTACGAGCTGCAAAGCACACCTTTACCCGGGATTATTTGATGAAAAAGCATTCGCGCTTATTCTCGTGACTTCCCGCCGATTCAGCAGAACGAATAAATGCAAGCGATCCTTCTCTCATCTCGACGTTAGAATTCATGACTAAATTCACGTATCATGATACGAGTTATTGTAGAGCTTTAAAAAATTTTATTTAATTACTGTATTACTCATTTGTGCGGCCTTTGCTCTAAATTTTTCAAAATTTCAAATATTACTAAAATTAATGTTCTGCTCGTTATTGTAAAATAATATGACCGTAAAATGAGGTAACTTAAATCGCAATAACTTCAACACAAATTTTAATAATGCCCGGGCAACAAGCATATATCAAAATCATTAGTCACGTTAAATTAATAATTTTGATTCGTCGAAGATTTTAATGCCAAAGACATTCAAATTTTCAAAGTTCGAATGTCGAAACCTTCGACGCAAATTACCAGCTGTAGTTCTTTTTAATATACGTACACTGTGGATTGATATAACGCGCAGCGTGCGCACGCGCGCATTCTTCATTAGTATAAAATAAATCAAGATCTGACTCACCATTCTGCTTTCGCCGACAGCTGCGTTGCTCCTCACTATTCCATCGGGCGTCGTTGCAGGCGTAATTCCTGGCATTGTTTCCACGGCGGGAGATTATCAAGGAGTCCTTAGGTAGAGGAGGCAGAGGTTTATTAGCGTCGTATTCCTGCTCTGAGCAATTACCATCTGAACGACACCTCGGAGACGGGCCCGCAGTGCGGGTGACGTACAAAACGTCCTGAGCTCCGTCGTGTCGATCTTGATGCAAGAACACCGAGTCGGTGTCCGAGGTGCTGTCCTCGCTTCTGTGTCGCCTAGTAGGCGGCTCGGGTGCTGTTCCACGTTTGGTCGGCCAGTTGCCAGCCGCTAAATCCGGTCCAACGTTCGGTTGATTAGAGAAACTGACCCTTTTGGGACCGGTGCTCCCGTACTCCACGGACTCACCTCCTACCAGACTTCCTCTCTTAAATATAGGATGCGGTCGAGGTCTGACGTCGCCGTCAGTGCCGTCTTCTTCGTAAACCCCGCCGACTTCCGGCTTCCTCGCCGGTGACGCCGTGCCAGTTCTTCTATCCGCGATAGGTTTTCGACACGTCACGTGAAGACTGGTACGTTCGATGTCGCCTCTGTGGAAGTGCGGGGAAGCGCTTTTCGATCTTTGCGCGTCGTATCCCGCGAGATCACGTGGATTTATGACCTTCATCGTCAACTCCTGACGATCCCGCAGCGCCTGTTGGGGTCTGACTATCAGCACTGGTTGATTCTGGCCCTTTTGAATTTGCATTAACGGCGGTTTCCCGGTCGGGCTCACCTTAAGACGTTGCTGCGCATTGTTCCAGTAAGATCCATCTCTGTGAATAAAGGAACCGAGCGCGTTAGAATTGAACGCTTGATTTGGCAACGCAGGTGATATCATAGGGCTTCCATTTCTCGTCTTGCGATGTGTTTCGTGTACGAACTGTAGTCCGTCCTCCATCAGATTCTGTTCGTAAATCCGTCGCTGCTGCTCCTCGTCCAGTCTCTTCAATTGCTGCCAATACACTGCCTCTCTCATCTCCGGTAGGTCGATCTTCGGCGCGATCTGCCTCGGACCGGAGTTTGTCGACGAAGTGGCCGACTTCCGGTGTGCCTCCAATGCCTTTTGCTGCCAGTAAAATGCTTCCAAGTGTTGCCTAGTCTCTCGCTTCGAGGGCGACAACAGTCCACAAGTCGGATAATTCTGCTGACTACACGTCGCGTCGGTAACTCGTTGATCACACAACTCTTGACTTTGTCTCGGTTGTTGCGATTGATGTTGTCGTTGGCGTTGCTCGTAAACTGGCTCGCGTTGAAGCGAATTCGCGCTTACGTACATCTTATCCTGACTCGAAGTCGGCGACGACTGTCGACCTTCCAGCGTTAATGCTGCCGTCGTGAGCAGAGTCTGTTGTTGCTGAATGGCATCGGGTTGTCGTTGTTGACAAATATCTTGAGTCGCGTTCAATGTTTCTCGTATCGGAGACCGTACCACTTTTCTCCCCGGCTCGTTTAACACTTGTTTTGTCTCCGAGACGCACAACTGTGGACTTTGCGACGTCGAATTACGACCTTGAACCCGAGCTATTTTCTCGTCGACGTCGCGGCACGGTTTAGTCGAACCATATGGATCGGGTGGCGGCAGCTGATCGTTCTCGTGTCCTCCCCTCGTCTCTGAGGCCGACGTGTTGCTGCGAGAGGGACTCGATTGTCCGCGATGTCCGTAAATCGGCTCGGGGCGCGAGATGCCCTTCGAGAAGCCACTGGACAATGCATTTCTTTGTCCCACAGACCTCCTCATTTCTGTAGCGGGAGAAGTATGACCGCCGTACTGATTTCGCACTTCGATTGGTACAATACCAGAGATACCACGCGAATCCACTATAGGAACGGGCGATTCCGCGTCGCAGAGTCTGGCCTCATTTGACGGCCGAGAAATTCGAGACTGGTAGATGGCATCTCGCTTGGGCGAAGCTATCAAGATTTGATCATCAGGTTGTGACCTTCTGACTCGAGATCCCACCGGAGATGTTGCTATTGTCACGCCAAGTTTCGACGGTGATACATTCTGAATAGACGATCTCTCAGCTGAATTGCACACTAATGAGTCGCTCTTCAAACTTATATCAGTAGTCTCGTAACTCTTTAAGCAATCTTCTCGCGATTTCTCGATTTCTCGTTTCGATTCCGTTCGTGCATTTTCGCTATCCTCGCAATATTGAAAAGAACAATTCTTCAAAGGCGATTGTTGATTTGATGAACATTTTTGTTCAAAGACTAAGTCATCTTTTTTCTCTGGTGAATTCTGCACTATACAATCCGATACTTCCGCAAAATGTTCATCATGACATGGAGACGATGGAGTCTCATCATAAACGTGTTCTCCAATGTAATTACTGGATGGCTGAGAAATCGTTTGATCTTCGTTTTCGTAAATCCTGTCACGCGCATCTTCGAAGAGCGCTCGATCGGCAGGTGAAGCTCGAGCGCTGCTACGGGGCGAGTTCAAGTAATACTCGCCGCTTTTCGAGCTGGACGGCGAGAACTCGCTCTTCTGACTCGAGTTAGGTGTACAACTCGAGTCGGCATAATCACCGGATTTCTGGCTGGAACCAGACGATGGATACTTCGGGGTTCTCCCAATCAACGGCGCTTTCTGATTTTGATTTACGATTGGTTGTCGAGTAATTTTAACTTGCGCGGGAACCGACTGCGGTGAATTATGAATCAAACTCGTCTCGAGGTTCCTGTCGTTCTGGTAAAGTCCGGATTGACTTCGATAATTCACGTTGTCGGTCACGTTCAAGCCACTAAGTTTTTCACGTAACTGATTAATATCGTCCTGATAATTTTCGTAATTTGACAGTTCGAGTCGTGATTGCGGAATTTCAGGTAGCGGCCTATCAACAGGATGAATAGCCCGTGATCGTATGTAATACCGTTCGCCAGGTGGTGCCGAAATTCGACCGGAGGCGCCGTGATTCCTCTGGAAGAGGTAAGTACGCGCGCCGTGATTTGATTCTTGCAGACTGTGCTTGCGCTCCAGATGACCGTATCGCCGACTGTCTTGCTGCTCGCGTCTCTGCCTCTGCTCGTATTTCTTGATGTCAGGCGAGATGCCGAACTGTCCGCTTCGCTCCACCCATCTCTCGTCCGGCGCAATCGAGCTGAGACTGGAGTTAGCGGTGTACAACCTTGGGCCTCTGGTTCTCTCGCGAAGAAGTCGCGTGTCGTCTGTCTGTAGAAAATGATCGGGCGTACTGGTGATTGGCCCCTGTTCAGGAAACAATTCACGCTTGATCTCGTCCAATCTCTCTTCGATGATGGAGCCGTTTAGACTGTTATCCAGTTTGACATTTCTCTTAATGTCCTCGTTCAGATTCATCGTATCCGGCGACCTCGTGTAATTTCCATTCTGCTGATAACGAGCGAAATGTCGCTCATCATATCTCCTTCGCTCCTTCTGCTCTTTTTTCTTGTAATCCTTTCGAGAGTCCTTCGGGGAGAAAATAGCTGGTAAGAGACGCCGAAAGCCGAGTTTCTTCTTCTGCTTCTCCTCTTTCTTCACCTTAGACGATCCCGCCTCCATCGCAAATTCCTTTATAAGATTTGCGTAACCGTCACTGCCGTGATGATTTAGAACGACGAAGGTCGTTGGATCAATGGATTCTTTCGAATTTACCACCGTAAAAGTATTACAAGATTTACTGTTTCTCTTTTCGGTTAAAATATTCTTTTCATCAGTAAGAAGTATCTCGTTTCTTGCTTCCTCAATATTCTTTTTACAATTATTCTTCACTTCGTTCGAATTCGAATCGTTAATAACGCCAGTTTTTTTTGCGTCACTTATAATATTTTCTTTCTTTAAACTTCGATCTTTATGAATTATCGCCGTTGTCGTGAGAATTGTATCGGCTCTCTCTACTTCTTCATTCCACCGAACGCAATCTTTATCTTCCTCGCCGTCATAAGCACGATCATATCCATCGACATCGTCATTATCATCCGTCTGTATCTCGTCCTCTCCATTCGCCACCTGAGCGATATCTTCATCGACTGCCTTAATTCTGTCCTCCAGACATGAATCAGAGTCGACGGTACTCACTGTACTATTCTCAAGTATCTCCTCCGAAGTTCGTCTCCTCGACTCGTCGATCGGCGTTCTCCTTTCCGTGAACTTCGCTTCCGGACGCTTCCGGTCGAAAAGCAACTGGGTGTCGCGATCCTCGACTATACTCTCACGCGAAGACACGCTGTCAAACTCTTCAATGTAAGACGATTTGGAAGATTCTGAGGAATTTTGTTGCAAACGATTATCCAGAAAATCCCCGGACCACCTCTTTTCCACCTCCGTCACTTTCGCACTGTACTTTCGTTTCACGTCGATTTTACTCGACGGTCGCTCGTCAGTCTCGCTAATTCTATCGTTATCGGACGTGTAATCGAGATCGGTTTCCAACAACCTCTTCTCTTCGATCTTCAATTGCTTATCCAAGTTATGCCTCTCGAGAAAATCCTTGTCGAATCCGGAACTTAATCTCTCGCTGCAATTCGACTCCGAGATAATCGGCGGCTTCAGAATATAATTTGATTTAAGACCCAGCAGCTTCTCCTTATAGCTCTGCGCGGTATTGGCGTGAATCTTGGTGCTCAGATTCTTTTGAAGATCATCGATAGTCGCTTGACTTTTCTCCAAACGGTTCCGCACGTCTCTGTCAATTCTGGCGTCTTCTTCGCAGCTTTCAACGTCGTCCTGTTCCTTAATCTCATCTGATTCACATTTGCAATTCACGGTTGTAGCCTCAGACGTCTCATTGTGTTTATCGATTCCGGCGGAACTTACACTATCGTCACCTTTTTTATCGCTCGCTACGTCTTCCGTCTCGAAAAGTTTTTGTTCAGCTTGCTCTTGCTTAACCTCAGCCACTATCTTGTCAACAACTTTTTCCCCTTTCGACGATAAATCTTCTAAAGCTTCTGCTTTCGCGGAGGAGACCGAAGTCGCTATTAATGATGAATTATACTCATTTCTAGTTATAGATTTCTCCGGGACCCTCGGTGACACCTTGCTCTTCTTGATAACAGTACTCGCCGAATTCAAACCTTCGATCACGATACTACCGATCGATGGGTTTTTAGCGAACTTAATTGGCTTGATCTTGGACACTTCACTCGAACTAACACCGTTGTTCTTTCGGCTCTTCGGAACAGGAAGTTTCGATTGGCTGCCCGACACGACAGTCTTCGGAATAGTATCTTTTAATTTGGACACGTTTTCCGATATCGAGACTCGAAATCTATCGTTATTCGCCGATTTCTGTCGCTCGTCTTTCAAATATTTGACAACATTCGACCTTGTCTCCGAATTCAGAGACAGTTTTTTCGAAGACTCGTTTTTCGTTAGCAATACTTCTCGCGATCCGTTCGACGATTCTAGAACGATTTTTTCGACAGTAACTTTGTCGACCGACAGAACTTTCACGTTTTCTACGTTAGCTTCTTTTCCGTCACCCTTAAATGGATCCTGATTGTGCCGCACGTCCCTTTCCGAGATATTGCTACCGAAGACTCCCTCCTGTGATTCCATGCTGGTTTGTTGCGCACCGTTCTCCTTTTAAGAACGCCTGAAAGAGTTTCATTGTGATCTTCACATCCGAGAGAAGTATACACTTAACAAAATAATAAAAACAAATTTAAAAGTAAAAGCAGGTAATAGAACTACTAATGTAAAATAGATGTTTATTTTGTAAAGAAAGCATTCAGGTAATCACTGGAATTATTAAAATGGGTATCAAACGTGCGAAACAATAGCGAACTCAAGTTTCAATGATTTTCTTTAATATAAAGATTTATTTATTTTTAATATTCTTAGAGATATTGCAGCTATATTTTCCCACAAGTTCAAAGTAAATTTTTGAACGTTTATTCTATAGACGTTTTCGATAATATTGTATAAATAATAGTATGCCGTTTAATTGTAATTCTTCTTCATTGACACGGAAAGATTTTGCTTATCATATTAATATGTGCAGGTAACATGAAATATTTCAAAAACACAATGGAATTATATAATATAACGTTTATAGTACATTAGAACGCTTATTTTTGATTAAAAAAACATAAAATAATAATTATATAATATTATTATTATTATTATTATTATAAATTCAATCATTCATAATAATTTAGTATTTTAAGACCTAAGTTTTTAATTTTTTTTTTTATTATAAATGTGCAATAATGTTATTTTATTGTCTATGTGCCATTGTAGAGAGTTCTGCATAAATTAAAAATTTTAATAATATACTTATATCGGAGTAATGTTAATTTAAAACTATTTACTCCATATATTACCTGCTTTTACACAATTAACAAAAGATAAAACAAAAAATGCTAAATATTTTTAAACAAGAGATACCGTATAAAACTTGTAGGTATATCTTTATAAAATGAAAATAAAATACATGAGAAAAACTGAATAAGCATCCATATGACTCAGTGCTTTTACTTGAAACATATTGCCTATGTACGGTCATTTATCATCTCACTCTAAAAAGTTTTTACACGTATCACATACGTTATTACATGACGATGCAACAAATAATAATCACCGTAACGTTTCGCTACGTAAGATCAAGCATAATTAGATCAAAGAACCTGCCGTTAAAAAAATGTCGAACACAAGTGGGATACCCTGTTTAATGCCATTTATCTTTTATATTCGATGTACAATTCCAGACGCTGGTGTAGGCAGGGACACAGGCGTCGAGAAGGTACGGGGGAGGGGGGGGGGACTCAAGATAACTAGATAAGTGCCTGCGTGGTCGTTCGAAATTTTCCCATTATAGTCCATCATGACTGCGAGCTGCCGCGCCGATGTTTGACCCGGTCAAGTACGTGGTTCATGTACTACACGGCCATGTGCGCACCAGACGCTCGTGTATATACTCGCAGGCACGTGCCAGCGCTCCCGGATCGTGCGAGTGCGCCAACAAATCCCCCCTTGTAGTGCAGTCTAAATATGTGTATGTTTCTAAACATCGAAGCATAAAATCTCCTCGGTCCGTAGACTTCGTTCGCACACGGTCGACGTCTCTCTATCGTTCTCCGTCTCCCGAAAGGCAACGTAGAGTCGCAAAGTGCAACGACCGTGAAGAATTTGTGGCGTTCGGGAATATACAAAGCGTCTGAAACGAGAACATACAACCCGTGCACGGCTTCGAAACCCTTTTTCCTTGTGATACCGTTAGGCTCACTTCCGCCCGTATTTCCTATCTCGGAATGACATAAGCGTTAAGGATGTACACGTCGAAAGGGAGAGAAGAAATACGTTCATTCACGTATAGCAAGACCTCCGAAGACTAAGGTTATTAACCTTATGAAGAGGAGCTTTCTAACGAAGTAACTTACGGAAAATCTTGCTCTCTAAAGGATTCGGATTGTTGAATTCGAGGGAAAGATTTTGACCTTCTAAAATTCAAATTTCAAAAATTAATCTTATTAGCGTGAAATTCTGTTTTAAGAGACTTTTGGTATTTCTGGAGTTTGGATGAACTTCCGAAAACGCAATCGGAAACTGGAAAACTTTTTCGAACTAAAGGTCTTCATCTGAAGAGGACCAGAATTGTTGGTCGAAACTAGTAATGTAATGTAATGCAACAAATATCTGTTATTTAATGTTATATTTTAAAATAGTTTTTAAGTACTGTTATAATAGATAAAATTTAGAATATATGTGTGGTTTAATTTATCGTTTAGAAAATCTTTCTTATTTATCTGACTCTTACAATGCCATTTTTATGTTTATTATTTTAAACATACAGTGTTTTACAACTCTGTTTATCTACATTTTATTTATATATGCTTAGCTATAAATATCTAAACTCATAGGTGAATTCTTATTACACGATTACGGCACTGTATAATTTAGATAATAAAAACTCGAACATCAGCTCTGACCCAGTAAACCAAGTTATATGTAACATACCTATCTAATTTCTCACCTAAAAATGAAACTGTAACGCAACACGTGTTATACTACAGTTACATTGTTGAACGCAATTACAACTAACACGTAATGTGTAAGTTTGTATTTACTAGAAACGTCAGTTTCTATTATCGCAACTAATAATTACTAGTAGAGGAGAGAGTTTAATAAACCTCTATTATCCTACGCTATTAACCTATTCAGTTATCGGAACTGTCTTGTCTATCGACATGTTCGAATAAACGGAGTTCTATATATTGGAACAAGTATTTTTTTCAATTGAAAAAGACAGACGTTAAGGAATACAACAGTATCAAGAAAATGTATGTATCTTTATTGATATAAAAAGCAATAAAGTAAACAGAAATATGAATATAAAATCACTTAATGAAAAATAAATCGGATAAATTATATCGAAAATGACATTTAAAGATTGAGATAATGAAAATCTTAAAATAGTAAACCAGGACAATAAATTTCTTATGTAACGACAGAGATAAATGGAAAGAAAAAACCGAAATAAAACTCTTCGTATATGTATAAGAAAGATAAACATTTATAAATATGAAAGAAAAGATACAAAAAGATCTTTCGCTCGGGAAAGAATTACGGAATACTCTTATTCCGTAAAAGGGAAAAATGAAAGATCGATGAGAGAGACACGCATGGAATCCTTTTGTCTAATATTGCGATTGTAATAATGCTAACCGATTGCACAGTCTGCAAGATGCCACATGATATTCATTTAATGGCGCGTTAACCCAGAAACTACGGTAATATCCAAAATGAATTACTTTTTGCCACAAACTCTCGTTACATTCCCGTTTGTTAGAAGAAGGGAAACGCTCGCTATTAATCTAACATCAATACGTTCAATATCGCATAAATCGACAACTGACAAATACGGTTACCTTCTCCCTGCGACTATCGGTCGCGGATGTCTATCACACGTATGTGAACTCTCGTATTGACCCAGAAGTCCATTAGTCACTCATGACAGTTACAGAATTAATGTGAAACGAGAAAATAAAATAAAATAGAATATTATTAGGGGCATTATTTATTAAACGCTCTGATTGTGAAACTATATCTCGTCAAGCTAAGCATAATTTATAATTAAATTATAACAACATTAATGATCAGATAAATAACAGAAGTTTTTTTAAAGAAAGAAATAAGTTAATAAATAAATTAAAAGAGTAATATATGTGTACACGATACATTGTATAGTTCTTATTAAAGTACGACTAGAATAAAAATTTGTATACAATAAATAATCGTAAAAGGACCTATAATAATTATGTGTTTAAGTAAAATAAGTTAGTTTTCACACATAATCTAGTTTATACGTGCTATAACAAAAGATGTTATAGATAAGGATGAATAATGGATTTTCAGGTATAATATATCATATGAGTAACACTTGTGTTCACAGAGCATCTTTGATACCTACATCGCAGATTAAAAACTATCCATTATTCAACCTTGTGTTTGTAATAACTTTTGTTCACTACATTAAAAACTACATTATATGTAAAAATCGAAATTTCAATGAAACCTAATTTTTCATATATTGTAATTAATTAGTGCGGGGGTCATGTACGTTTGAATAAGAAAAAGAATAGTTAATGAACGAATGAATGAATTTCTTATTAGCTTTCTCAGCTTTTTAAAAAATACAACTTTTACAAATAATCTTAAATCTAAATTACTACATTAATGTAAATTTTATAAACTTGAGAAAGAGAGAGAGATAGAGAGAGAGAAAGAGAGAGAAACATCTTCCTAGTATTCGTTTTGCTCCAATAATTCGCTTCTTCCTCTACGCTTTTATGCCTTTCGTGCTTAAAATTATAATGAGACCTCACTCCCTTCAAGAAGAAAAAAACACGAGGGAGAATGAGAAGTTAAAGAAAAAACGAGTTAATGTTTCAACGGCACACCTTCAAATGCATCTAATTCCGATGCAACGCGTGACACTCTGAGTGATTGCATTGTACGCTGACACGTTTCGTCCGAAACCGCGCGTTTTTAATAAAACTTAACATTGTTAACCACACAACGTAGCACATCGCATCGATATTTCCCGGAAGGCGTATACAATCAACTGACCAGGATTCGCACATTATTCGTTGCGAATGCGTGGACGGTGACATGGGAAAAAGTGAGAATAGAACGAGAGAAACGTAATATTCACAGGTGAAACCAATACACTGGTGTTAACTTACTATACGATCATTTCGAAAAATATCTGCTTGCTATCGTCGCTGATTACGTAAATAATTCGCTAGCCTGGAGTAGCGTGTGCACAATTACATATGATGCAATTGCAGGAATTACGCTCGTACGATGACTAAGTTTTTTTTTACCTAGCCCAAGTGCACGACATTTTACTTATCGTATATGTGGTAATAACATACCAAGTGCATGGTTTTTCGTAAAAATAAAGGCGAACAAAACGTTATGCAATAACGGTACAGTATACGCTTAAAACACGTCATGCATTAATAATGAAATCACGATATTACACGGAAAAATGTTTTGCTGGAATATCTAAATATTTAACTAGATACGGATCTGAAAATAATTTTGGAACACATAATTGTGTAGGAGACTCAAGTATGACGAACAATATCAGAAGTAATTTTGATATTCTAACAACTATTTTGAGCGACTTACATATGGTAATTATTTTAATGGATTAACAAAATTATTTTCAAATCTGTGTATCTAACTAAAAATTTTAGTTACTTCTGCAACACTTTTGTATAATAATATAAAGATGTATCAGATGGAAATGGAAATTTACTCTTTCCATATAAACATGAATGTACATATAAAATAATTCAATAAAGTCAATATTCCTACAATATTTATATTTAACAGTACAATTTCATAGTTTAAATGAAAATTTTCAATTTTTATCTTAATTATTTTGTTTTAACTATGTACACTTTTATCTAATTAATTTTTTATTCACGTTCTAAATTACCTAATTTTTTGTTTTACTTTCAAATACAACACTTAGAAGAATCTATAATTCTTCATAACTTTTTTATTTTGTTAAAAGATATAGTATAAAATGTAACATATCCTAAATTGTGTTACATAAATGTTTACAAATTTAACTCGCAATACTTTATATAATAAAATTTATTAGTTTACACACATATATAGTTTTTATTTAATTTTACTAAATGCCTGTACTGTGTTGTAACGAAAACAATAGTAAGTGCAAACGTTTAAGAAAAGAGTTCAAGGAACTTCAAGACGTCCGCAATTACAGCCGCTACCTCTTTAAGGATTAATTTATATCTGCCGGCGTAACTAGTTTCGCAGTATAATGACCGTACAAAGAATACAAAAAAAACTGAAGACGGTAGATTAGCAGATAACGACGGCAAGTAGGATACGCGAGAATATAACGTGTAATAACGCGGAAACGCCATCGTCCTTTATCCGCATTTCGTGATCATCAGCCAGAGAACGTGAACGGCGAGCTGGTGAGACGTGACAAGTCGATCATGGTCGGGACCAGAAATAAACGGAACCGAAGAACAAAGCCGGTAAATTGACAGACGCGCTTTGTTTGGCCGGCGTACCGCCACTCTCGCTTAATTATCGCGGTACTCGTTATCTAATTATCGTCATTAGATAGCATACCAAGTGGACTATTCGGAAGTGGCTCTTTGGAGTTTGCCGACCGCCGTTCACGGAGCCGCGGACTCGATATACGTGTGTGAGTAGCCGAAGATCATTTCATTTCACAGACTTATAACAGCTGTGTGATCCCCAAATATTTATTCCAACAAATTCTTTTCATACATGCAGATGAATTCGATAGAATTTTCCGATATGTGTGATATATCTGAGATAGCGAGAACTATCCTGTATATGAACTCTCTCTTTCTCTCTCTCTCTTTCACACACACTCATTCACTCACTCACTCACTTATTCACTCACTTATTCACTCACAAACACAAACACAATAGAAAAAAAATTTTTTTTTTAATTGTATTTTATTTATTTTTTTAATTTTTAAACTTATCTATCAGAATTTACAATCGAAAATCGACTATGCTTTTAAAATTCCACATGATCGGTGGAGAGTTAAATTACTTGTTAATTTAATTTCTAATATTACGTATTCCTATTCAGAACTGTGTTTTATTCAAATGAACTACGTGCAGTTTGCATAGACTGGAAATTGTAAAATTCACACAAAAATTAAGCAATATCAACTTTAATCGAATAAGGTCTTCAGTTACGTTATCCATAGATATATCGGTCAATTTTGCATTTATTACTGTTTTAACTTTATATTTTCTGCCTGCGTATCTTTGACGTTTCATTAAAATTGATGTTTTTGAGTTTGACAGTCGATTCCGTTATTAGATACCCCCTTTTGCACTGATATACAGCATCATACACAGACAAGCACAATCTGCACAATAGAGATTCTCTTCTCACGTGTTAGATTAAATCGGCAAAACGATGGTTAAATGCAAAGGTCATAAGTTAGTTTGCACATGTTTGAAGTACGATCCGGTATCTCGACCGGAAAAATCGGAACTCACAGCTTGCATACGATAGTGAAATGCCCGACGAGATAGCGTCTAGTGTGTAGATAAAGAGAGAAAAAGACACTTGTCAGATTCGAGAAAAGATAGCGTTTGACCTTTCGTATTTCTTTTAAAAAATATGAATTTCCTTGAAACATCATGCTAAATCGTGCACATACATAATTATTACTATTATATATAATATAAAAATATATTTAATATAACAAAGAGAAGTCCTTCTTAATTAGAAAATATTATACTATCTCAAAAGTCATCATTCCATGGGACTCTCAACCAGAAAAATATTGTTTTTGCTAGAAATGCAAAAAGATATAACTTTTCTTGTTTCTTTGCGAAAAATTTTCTATGCCAGTGATAAATCATATATTAAAATATGTCATGTATTGATTTAATACATAACATGACCCTATACATATAATTATTAATTCAATTAACGTGTATTAATTTAACGTATATATTAATATAAAAATATATTTAACAAAAAAATTAAATAAAAAATAATTAAAAAATACAAAGGTTTTATCTTAAAAATGATCAAAGTCATCGTTTAATACAGTATTAATTCACCAGAGAAAAATACTGTTAGAATTACAAAAGCATCCTGCCTTTTTCATCTCTGTTCCAAGAATTTTTATGCCAGTAATTATGTCACATTTTCTATGTCAGTAATCATGACATATGCATGTGTTAATGTGATATCAAAAGGTCATATTAATTCAGAAATATGTGCAATACAACAGGAAAGTCTTAATTAGAAAGTAGAAAAGTCGCTGTCTGAAACAATTAAAAGTCATCATTCGATATGCATTTGTCTCGATGAGAAAAATACTATTCTAGCTAGAAATCACAAAAGGATACTGGCCTTTTGTCTTTATGCCAAGAATTTTCTATGCCAGCCTATTCACAAGTCGAGTATTGTTCGTAGCTGTATTTACGGAAACCACAATCCTGCACTCGTATTTGCAGAAACGAATGTGCAGAGCCTGGTATCTGATGGCGCGCGACGAGTGCGGGATTTCATCGCAGATGTATTTCGGCACGCTTTATACAAACAAAACCAGGGAAACACCCCAGCGCCCGGATTCTAATTATGTATTAATTGTCCGTTCGATCGTCAACGGAAACGTGTGTGGGTAACGGAAAATATCAGTGCTGCCTACGTACGGTTTTTGACGGTAAAAAGACGCAACCGTCGCAAACCGGTTTGCCAGTTTCTGCATTAAATACATCCCGATAGTGATTGCAGCGTTTTATATATGACGTTTAATAATTTCCAGCTCCGAACAGTTCGCGGAAGTTTGATATCCTTTTTGTCTTTTTCTTTTCGCCCGTTCGATGATATATCGCGCGTCTTGATTCGCTCGTAGATAATATGTAACAAGCGCGAATACGCGAGTGTGCAATGCGCTCATATAATAGTAACGCAAAGAGTAGTTGGCTAAAAGATAACTATCAAGAGTACGTCGGTTTCTTTGAACAGACAGTAGACAACCTCGAAGTTTCTGCAACGATAAGTTTAGCCATATCACGTGATATTTTATGCGAATATATTAAATTATTCTATATATATGAGTACAAATATACAATAACAAAAGTTTTACACTATAATAGTAATAATTCCGAGTTACATAATTTTTCCTAGGAATTATTAATATTGAAGTAAGCCAAATTAATTCTGCAATAATTTCAATTCAGCTTAGTTAATCGATAAGAAATTTAATAAGGAAGCCAATTGGATTGGATTTGAACATACTTAATGTAATTATATTTTGGAAATTAAAGAGTTACATAAGCACAAGTAATTAATATAATGTAATTTTATTTTTAAGAACTAAAAAGTTATAGAAGCTTAAGTAAGAGTCACGATATCAATTGATAATTCACTTATCAATAACGGCGTTGTCGGTTGTCACTATATTGATTTGGGATTCGATTTCACAAGGTAAGAATCTTTCTTCTTAAAAAAGACATTCCAAAGTAGAAAAGGACAAGTTTAGCGTCTCTTTTATTCGTGAAAAGATAATGGTTATCGTCGGTATATACATTCCCAACACCTTACAGCTTGTATCGTATTACTTGAAAATATTAAGTATTATTTTTGCTTTGATAAGATGTAACACTCTAGAGTTTCTCTTTTCATTATAAATTATATTATAATAATAATTTAATAAACACAAAACTTTGTAATCCAATTGTTTTGTCACTCTATATGTTTAAATCTATAATTAGTAATTTAAAAAATGTCCACTCATGACACTCTAGATCGAGTCTAGGAAAGTAAGAAAAAGAGCTAGCGGCGTGTTGCAATAAATACCGTTACGTGATATATTTACCGATTAAATCGACCCGAGCGAAAGAAACGAGAAACAAACTAATCGCATGTATAATAC
Source organism: Cyphomyrmex costatus (assembly GCF_001594065.2). Lineage (NCBI taxonomy): Eukaryota > Metazoa > Arthropoda > Insecta > Hymenoptera > Formicidae > Cyphomyrmex > Cyphomyrmex costatus. Next base: position 676,183 of record NW_017277148.1, on the reverse strand, counting down.
ACACCGTGGTTCCGATAGTACGATGGATGTAAAACTGTCAGTGTATGAACGGATTAACGAGCACCGCTCAATTCTCGCTAATATGATAATGAACGATGTTCGTGTACAGCGTCATCGTGCATAGCATCGTTGGAGATTAACATCGATCATTCCTATAAATTTAATCATCACCGTCACCATACATATCGTCACGCCGCGCCGATTTGCGATTTTGCCTTGGCATTAATTATTTGACAGTACAGTGGCGATAATCTTCGGCATGTCATCAACACTTTCGTTTTCGTTCTCAATTACAAGCATTTCGCACTACCTTCGCAGTGGAATCAGTGACATCGTTATTGACACACTTGGTACGAATACATGAAGCAGGAGCGAGATAAGAGCAGACATATGATTTACAAGCTGCAAAAATGTAAACTTACAAACTCTTCGTGTCGACTACTTATTTGTTGCAATAGCTATTCGCGTACTGAGAGAAACATTTTTGACATTTGTAACTATATACATGTATATATATGTTCTATCAATAAATACATATTTATAATTGCAATTACTATTAATTTAATTATAATTTATGGTGCATAAATACTTAGATTATAATTTAATTTTTAATATATTTTTAGGACAGCGCTGTATAAAAACATAATTAGCCTAAAAGTGATTATAAATTTTAATTTAATTATAGTAAATGCAATCACTTTTATGGTAATAACTATAAATATAATCATTTCTGATCACCAATTATATAATATATTGCTAACTATAATTGTCAACAGGATTTACAATTATTATTACTAACATTATATCAGTAATAATCATAATTACGGTAACATGTACGTATAATTTTACAGTAACAAATATCCAAAATTTTTCTCTCTCTCAGTGCAGCGAGGCGCACACATCGCAAAAAGCCGTAACACGACGAAGGTGACGATATTTACACATTTATGTTGTGTCCCAAGTTTCGGGATTTATTTGAAAATCAAATCATACGAGGGAGCAAAATGCGAAACAGAATTCGGAATAAAAGATGATTTCTCGCGTGACTTTCGCGTTACGAAAGAACGAAAGAAAGCAGACACGCTGTCGATTTTTGCGAACGCAATTTTCGCTTTAAAAAAAAAAAAGGCGGACGCTATCGAATTACTTGTATGCTCTTTCAAGCGCATTTACCGAATACATGTGGCTCGCCGGGAAAAACCGAGGACGCCGTTTCGCCGGTTTGCGTATCCCTGCACAATGGATTAACACCTTATCACAAAGAGAGGAGGGGCTCTTATCTTTGTCACACCTTGGGCACAAGCACACTGTCATTGCCACTGTCGCACTGTTTACAAATGGCACGCGATTTTCCGCGGCATTTTCTTCTTCGCATACGAGGCGAATAAAGAAGGATTTTAAACGAAGTAGAGACGCGCGCGTAAATAAGAACGTTTAAATAAAAACAGCGCCGGGTTGTAGGAGAGGTGAGATAACACGACACGCTTAACGAGGGCAGAAAAATTAAACGAAATTAGAGAGAGGGTGGAGGTTGTGAGAACGAGGGAGAAGAGAGAGAGAGAGAGATAGAGAGAGAGATGGAGAAAGAGGAAGGAAGAAGAAGAGAAGGAAGGAGTGAGACGGACGAGGCGCCGGCAACGATGTCTCTGTACTGACTGACGACGAGTTGTTCGTATAATATACGTAGAGTACGAGAAAGAGAGAATACTGGGGGGACTATAGGAACGCGAGAAAGAGCGAGACGAGGGTAGGGAATAATGAGGAGAGAGAGAATGGACGAGAGAACTGGCCGTAAACTGGCGAGTGCAGAGAGACGGAGCCGCCGCGAGTTCTCTCACGCGAGCGAAGACTCGATTGTGAGCGAGCTGCGTGTTAAACGCTGATAACACGCAAGTTACAGGTACATATGTATTTGCCAATGACACATCGGCGTATCGGTGGAAACTGCAGTGATTCTCAGTCTTTGATAAAAGACCACCACGATCAATTCTCGATCACAGCCAATAGCGCATCAAGGAAAGATTCAGTTTGATATATAAGAGAATATTCCAAGTAAAATAGTCTGTTATTTATTTTAGAGTTATTTATCTGATTATAAACAATCCATTAAATATTTTATTTTATATAATTTGCTTTTTTTATTTTTTCAAAACGAGTCGCAAATGAATGAGTTACAAATTGTAAGTGTTAATTTAATCGCTTAATCCTAAAATGTGTAATTAATGTAATTATTAGTAGAATAATTAGTAATTTGTCGTAATAATCAGTCTAGAAACTAATCATCATAAATTCAATTTCCTTTCAAGGGAAATGTTTCATAAAATAATCACTGTAAAATCTCTGATAATGAAAATTCTCACATATATTTGATAATATTTAAAACATTTTTTTCTTTACATTTAAATTTTTCAAAGAAATTTTCTTTAGATCATTCACAGAATAATTTAAAGAAAATTTAAACTTTAAATTTTATCTTCGGAGATTATAGAATAAAGTCTTAGA
>NW_017277148.1:634552-673550 GCF_001594065.2 Cyphomyrmex costatus | reverse complement strand
TAAAATATTAATTATTATAATTTATAATATATCTATATAAAAATTTCAGAAATTTTTCTAAAAAGTTCTAAAATTAAAAAATAATTCTGAAAAATTATGTGAATAATTTTAAGAAAATTTTGTATCAGGGATGTAATGTTAAACATATATAATTATACATTCTTTCTGCAAATTATTACACAATATTTACTTATTCAGTCTTGAAATTAAATTATATACATATATCCTATATTATAAGTAAGACAAGAACAGACAAGTATCACCTGGTAATGTAGGAGGCCAGTGAAAAATTCCTATTAAACTGAACAAGCAAATGGAATTTTAATTAAAGCACCTTGCGTGTGAATTGAGAATTACCGCGAAGGTAGTTATCACCAATTCGTATTATCGCGATTCTATAGAATAACGTGATTTATCTCTGATTTATGAACGACTATTCTCCACCATGGTGGTTATTCTCATCTCTCTTTAGAAAATTATATCCACAAAGACAGGGGAAAGCTCAGTTTTAGAGAACGTATTAATTCGTTTGTTCTACAAAGGTTTTTTTCGATTTGTCGTAATTTTCAATTTCCCAATACATGGCGCGTATCGAAGAAATAACTGAAAGATTTCATACAAAAACCAAATAAATCAATTTTTTTTAAATCTGGGTTATGGCGTGAAATCGTTCTCTATCAGTAACGTCACAATGTGAACAATTTTATTCCGGCAAGAATCAAGTGAAAACCGGAAAATATAAAAACGGGAAACATTTAACATCTATTAAAGACGTTTTTGTTAAAATATGTAGAATTTTGTAAATAGAAAATGAAAAAAATTATTTTAAATATTTTCTCTTTATCATTATTAATATTACAAAAAAATTAATGTAAAATATTATGGAATAAATAAGCAGTAAAATTTTAACAAGAATCAACAAATCCAAAGGTGTATACAATATATATTTTTAATGTTCAAAATATTAATCAAAAACTTTAAATTTTTAGGGGGACTACATACGCAGTATATAATATTCACACATAATTATAATAAGCATTGTGATCCAGCTTTGACCGTTATTGACTCCCTTTTTTCTTGTTTGTGTTTAAACACTTTAAAATTTTGTTCTCATATATTTACTACATGTCCGAAGAAAAACTTTTACATTATTTATATACTATATATATATATATATATATATTTAGATAATATTTTAATATATTTATATAATGTACAGAGAGAGCTTAAAGAATAAGAAGTATTTTGTTACCTGAAAGTTCGACCTTTTGTACTTGTTTGGTTTTTATGAAAAATCCTTCAACTAAAAATATTGGAAGTTACAAAAACGATCGCCGTATATTTTGCCGTACTAAACGAAAGAGTTTCACGTCTATCGCACTTTTTATCGTACAGCAAACAGAAATGGTCGCGATACAGCGTACGTTCCGTAAATACGTGGGATAACGTGCTCGATCCGTAATGTGAAGGAGAGGCATGAGACCTAAGTCAAAGTTTCCTGCGATGAAGACGCGGTCTTTCGATCTTCTGAGACCTTCTTCTTCGATCGCAAAATGTATTTCTTTTTTGTTCTGGCTTCAATCAAGCTCACAAGATCGTTCGCTCGAGTCTCCCGCTGTTCAACCTTCACATTCTGTGATTTTCGTTTCTCCCATGTCGAATCAAACCTCCACGATTCTTTACAATTCTTAGACCCATTTCAGGATATTTATTTTGTTTTGTCATTTTTCTACTCGTTTTTTTTCTTTTCTACTGAACAATACGTTGGTCGTGCGGTCATAATTTATCGATCAAATGTACACAGTGCATTCGAGTTGCAAGGCAAACGACTGCTTGCGCAAGAAATGTCGGTTATACGGCCGTGTTTCGATACCGAAACGTCGGAGTGTTACTTCGATTGTACGAAAAAATTCAATAGCGAAATACCGAGGCCACGAACATTTGAATTATGTATAATGCTATCGTCTGTGCAGCTATACAACATCAGCATTGATAAATATTTGCTCCAATCACAGTATATTTATCCACGCATCACTTTGTTCCATTTACAACATTTAAAACCCATCGTCTCAAATCATCCTGTCACACTTTAATTAAAAAAAGGTTAAATATTATTTTAATTAACGTTAAAAGCAGAGTATATTACAAAATTTCTTTTAAAAAATTGATAAAAAAGGATATGTTAAATATACCATAGATGTCTCGAACAAATTGTATCAAATTAAAATATAAAATGCAAGTGATTATATTTTATTTTTAAAACAGTTTCTGTAGAATATATATAAACCAGCTTCGAACTATTAATTTATGCTATTATTCCAAAATAAAAGATACCAATGTGATTTTAAATAGGTATCTTATCGTTTATAATTAGGTGTGTCTCTAAAATTATTCTTATAATATTCTTTCTTTATATGCAACTTTAAATATAAATGAAAAAGATAAAAGTTTTAGTTTTTACTATTTTGTTTCATTTATATATATATATAATATATATATAAAATCGGATATAGCATATGTAGCTAATTTAATTTTTATTTTTGCTCATATTTTTTCTATTTTATTTTTAACTTAATTGCATGTTGCATTCCCGTTCCCTCAAATATTTATTGTTGCTCACAACACTTTCGATTATGCCGGTGACACAGTTCTTTAGACTCAGGAAACATCAAGTACACTTACTGTCGATAAATGAAGAGTGCTAGGAGAGAAGAAAGCGAGAATAGTCGATAAGGTAGACACGTTAAACAAGATGTGTACCTATCTTTTTGTAATTTAGAAAAAACTTCGCATCATTTCGTATAAAATATTATTCGTATGCGAGTGCAAAATAATAGAAATAGTATTATTCAAATATAAAAGATAAGAGAGCGCAAAATCGTCAAGTTAGATATTACGCTTTGAAAGATTAATTGTTTGAATATATAATACGATAAATTAAAACAATCTAATAGAACTGGAAATATTTGATGATAAGCTACGTCATGATAATATGCAAAGTATAGGTAAAATGATAGATAAAATGTCGCAGTAGTGATTGATATGCATGTATCGCACGTTGTTCGTTGAACAACGATACGTGCCTAATCAATACAATATGCGATTACATTATCAACGGTCGTTCCATAATCTAGTTATTAATTCAACAAGCGAACGAAATCGATAAACAACGAATGATGCTCTTCTTTCTAGATTATCTCATGATGTCGTATTATAAAATTATTTAATAATTCCATACAATACAAAATTCAATTAATATGACCACATGATAACAATTGTTTATAAAATAAAGGATTAATTTTCGTCTGACTTGTATTATATGTGTGTGTGTATATATATATATATATATTTATAACCGCAATCGAATTGTAAAATGTATATAATCTCCTCATATCAAAATATATTTATAATTATTTCATGATCATATCATAATAGAAGATCCTTTTCGTGATTCATAATTCTAATCATTGAATTATTGATTTTTTATCCACGACATTCATACAATCTATTTTCTCATTTGTTTTTTTTTTTTTTATAAAAGAGATTCACCGTTTGAAGCAACAATTTAGAGCAGGATATCTTTGTCTAGACGAATGTTTCATTAATATTTATAAATTCAAAACGCGTAATTACGCCAGGAAACAAGCATCGTTGCATAATGCACATATATACGATAAAATGCACGTAATTTCTTATTCTCTGTCTCTTCTCTTCTCTTCTCGTCTATCTCTCTCCCCCTCCGTCCCTCTCTCTCTTTCTTTGTCTCATGTTCGCAACGTCAAATTTACATGTATATGCCTATGCAAATTTTTGACACAGCAGATTTCGTTTATGAGATTTTTATCAATCACATTGATACTTTATAAATACACAAAGCATAATGTAAAGTTAATTAATCAGAGTGTTATGCAAATAAAATTTTTTTTTCGTAATTTTTAAAAATTGGAGACATTTTCTTCTTGCGTCGATAAATGGATGCTATTATAAAAATATATAAGATTATATAAGATTACTAATTCAAAGATCATAAAATAATTCAATAACGCTATTCTTGTTGTTTTCATTTTTTAATAATTAAGAGACTAATATCACGTAACCGAGAAGAATTATTGTATAATTGTTACGTAACAGATTAACGAGAAATAATACTATACTAAATCACATCCATAGAATAGAATTATCAATAACTGTATTCCAAATTCTATATCCGATTGATTTTGTAGCAGTTTCACAGTTTTTTTTCTCTTATTGATTGCATGACGTCATATATGCTACTGGATAGAAACGATTGCAATTAAAAACGGTGAGTCGCAAGAAATTATTTTCTTTCCGGCTCAACTGTATTCTTCGAGCACGCATGTATTTCATTATCCTATAGAATACATATACAGCCTCACAATAAAATTAACCGAAAATTCGACAAAGGCTTGATTGCCGAATACGAAACGTAATTACCATAACTTGGCTTGATAATAATTTCGATGAGTGTATATACAGTAAATAAAGACAGACGTTTCGGTAACCTATTGGCACAAATATATGTAGTATTAATTTTGCGATCAATGCAAACGCAAAACAAAATGCAAAATATCAATAAACAGTTTACCATTTAGTAATTTGCCAAAATAAATATAAACATATTAAATACATATGGTATTATATTAATAAAATTAAGTAATATTAAAAATGCATATTGCGCATGTGTTCTTTTTAATTGTATATTTCAATAATATGTATAATTAGCAAATGGAACAATGATGATTTATTAATTAGCAGATAAAACAATAATAAATACAAATAAATGTATATAAATAAATAACAATAATAAATAGAGAAAAAACGACAATAAATAAATAAAATAAATATGTATAATATACAAGTTTAAAAAAAAATCTACGACAAAATGTATTCTTTAAGAAGAGGCTTAATAAATAAACTGATTCTCTTTAATGGATTTATAATCGTCTCTTTATGTGTATTTCATTCATTATATCAAGATCGAGTGGATAGGATACTTTTATGCTGAAGGATGTGTGTGTGTGTGTGTGTGTGTGTGTGTGTGTGTGTGTGTGTGTGTGTGTGTGTGTGTGTGTGTGTGTGTGTGTGTGTGTGTGTGTGTGTGTGTGTGTGTGTGTGTGTGTGTGTGTGTGTGTGTGTGTGTGTGTGATATTTAGCACGGAATATAAGATATGAATAACGACCTTTATATTCGTAATAAACACAACTTTACATCGAGTATAGATTATTATGAGGAAACATATTGATGACATAAAAGATTTGAAAGACACGTGGCACGTTCCGTCTACAGATATTTATGTGCCACTCCTAAATCTCCGAGTTACGAAGGTCCCTAAGACACTTGAGCGACACTGACGTCATCGCCACTTAAATCAACTCCCAAGAACTCCAGAATGAATGCGGAAGGGCGAAGGACAAGACTTAACACGCCGATGAAGGAGTACGAGCGAGTGCAACGGCAATTCCGCTGCCACAAAGCGTCGATTGTAAAGACCCCGTTACACGAAGTGCCTGTTGCAGGTACGTGCACATTAGCCGCCCAATCCTGAGCTCAGGAATGCATTTTACCGTGGGGATCTTCCTCTCACGTTCGGATGCTCTTTGTCCGCGAGATCTGACCTGATCCAGTAGCCCACCATCTGCCGCCATCTGCCTCCGCAGAGATTTTCACGAAAGAAAGGTTTCAGAGAGCCTCAGAAAAACGCTGGACACTCTGAGAAACGTGTTTCTGTACGGAACACCTTTCGATGAAACTTTAACGTCGTGCGTCGTACCGTCGTACATTGGAAAAAAAAATGTTCTGATTATATCAACTATCAACTAGAATCTAACAAGAATGGAATTTTAATAAGACCAAAAAGAATTTCAGCTGATTATGATAACTCAAAAATTTCTGTTTTTATCTCACTGAAACGTCATTCTTGTTGGGCCTTTTTGTTGATTTAAACAGAACATTTTTCTCAATGTGTATATATGCGTACGTACGTAAAGAGAAATGTTCTTCGATTTATATCTCAAACAAAAAAATTAAACAAAGACAAAGGACTCTCAATAATTTAAAAAATTAATTATATGATATAAAAGAACAGTAAAAGTCAAACGCAGTTCTTGATGGGTAGTCAAAATTATTAATTAATAACGATTTATACAAGAATTCCGTTTTACAGAATTATAGTTCTCAAATAATTAAAGAAAGTGATTAAAAAATGAAATATTCTATCTTGAAGTTAACTGCATGTATAACATTATCCATAAAAATAAAGGAAGATAATCTAGGAAAATTAGAGAAACTAGCTGCAGACAATGTAATTTGTTTTTCATATGCACACAATATGACAAAATTTGCTTTACGTGCACTGTTAGATGTCAAAAGAATTCAATTTCATAAGTTAAATAACATTTTGTTATTTTTGTCCCGTGTGTCAAAATGCTTTACTGTGGTTAGTTTCAAGTAAACAACATACGCGGTTAGTGAATAATAAACTAAATTTCAGTCAGGAGATACTCTTCCTTGATTTAAATTTTGTATAATTCCATTGTTTCAGTTAAATTAACGATATACTGAGTATAAAATGATTGACTCATATTGGATATATAATTTTTGAATTTGATTATTTTTTATTTTGTATAATTACTGTCCTGCCAATCTCCAAAATTTGAAATTATAAGCATCAAGCTGGTAATCGTAATTTTGTTTCGAAAGAAAGATGACTTGTTGCGTTTTATGCGGTGTTTATAATTCCGTTATTCACTAATAAAAGACATAACGAACGATATTCTTTGTCGAAATGCAATTTTGACGAATTTTGCAAGTTTCGAATGCCTTTTGCGATCGCACCTCGTTATCGCTTACGATAGAATTCAAAGTTGAAGAGTGAAAACGGACAGCGTCTATAACCGAGAGAGTCTTAAATTCAGATAGACCTCTCTCCACCCCCGACGCCTCTTCCTGCGTTCGTGTCCTTCCTCTCGCTTCGATGAATGAATGCGTGAACATAAACCGTCAGTTCGTCTCACATCCGCCTATTTCGGTGCAGGCGCGCGCCCTTCGCTTTTCGTTGGGGGAGAAAATTATTTCTGGCAGCCGGGCAGCAATCTTTTCTCCGAACGTAGAGCAACGAGCGCCACGATTTACCGTACTCGGTCCGATTAACGATCGTTTACGAACGTTCGTGGCATTCTCGCGATGCGGAAGGCTACGGGGATCCTATTATAGTTCCTATTCCCTTCCATACTTCGAATCGCTTCTCCATTATCGGTAAGTTCCCGTGAACGTGAGATCTCTTGCACAAAGAGTCGTGAGATCTATACTGTAGATTGAAGACAATAGAATACAGTTCACTGCATAGTATCGATAGCTTGTCGAGATTTATTGTTGATTAAAATATAAGAAATACAGAAATAAGTCTACGTTACAAGATAATTCATAGAAATGTAAAACAAAAAAAGAAAAATTGTAGCACAATATTATACCGAATTATTTTACTATAACGTTCAAAGTTAATACTTTTTTTGTATAAAGAGAATAATGTATTAACATAACGATATATCAGGATTGTGCGTTTACGCGTAAAATATAATAAGGTAACGGGATCCTATATGACATAATGCCCAATATGCCCCATTCAATGTTTTGTGAGTAATTACACGGTGAATTTAACAGGTAGCATTAATATTAAGTCATGCAGGCTGTTCGTCTGACTCGATTACATCAATTTGTTGCTTAATTTGTTGAATTCTGTTGTTGTCAGTAAAGCAAAATATAGAAAGTCGTGATCGTGATTTAATGCTTCGTACGTAGGTATTAATTCAGGATTCAGAAAGTCACTTTTTTTTTGTGAGTTACTTATAAGTTACTATTTAGGTTGTATATGTTTGTGTTACAGAAATTGACAAAAAAAGAAATTCAAAATTGGAGCAAATTTTAAACTATAATATAAAAAATAAAATATCCAAATTCATTGCACTCAATTTCTATAATAAAAAGTAACTTGTAAAGTAACTTTCTCAATAATTTATATATTTTACATTGCTTGTGTTGCCTACATAAAAAAGATTCGGTTCAACTCAACGTAAATATTTCATGTAAACGTAACTTTTAAATATACTGCACTCCATCCTGATAGAAGTATTCGAGCAGCCTAAATTTTTATTTGCATTTTTCATGAGACAAGCAACGAGGCAAAATGATATAAGTTTTGTTTGCAGAGAAAAACCGTGGGAAAAGCAGTCTACGGCAAATAGTACATTAAAGCGCACCAGGTAGAACCCCGGGGATCTTTGCAAATTTATGACATCTTCCAGACGATGCCTTTCAGAATGACCAAAGTGCAAGTACGCTGGTCACTCGGCACGCCTCTCGTAACGATCGAGATGAATGCAACGTGTGCATTCGTGCACAAATGAAAAACGCGTGTGCGCTGCGTGCGCAGCGTAATGTATCGGTATATCGGTGCGGCGAAACTGGACGCTGACAGCTGGAAACTGGTTTCTGAGAGAACTCGCGTACGCGCGAATGTGTGTGCTATACGGAGAATCGAAGAAAGGAAGAAGAAGATACGATATAAAAAAGAAAGGAAAACAGAGCAGAGAGAGATTTTGTTAATTGCATTCTAGAGAGAGCAAAGATTTGTTGTGTTCTGGACGTCTTCTGGAACGAAATAATTTTGTGCAACCGCAATGAAAATGTATAATAAAATACGATCAGTTATGCAAGAAAATAGAATCGGTATGTCAAATCTGTCAATATATTACAAACTCAAAGCTAATTTTGTTCAGTGCCTATTATATTGAAAGTAATCACGAAACGGGATTAGTAAATTAATTTAATACACAATAAATTTGTTATTAATTAAATACGGTGATATTACTGCTTTCACTGTTGAAATCTTCAAAAAATAAACGAGAAACAGAAACGTAGAGAGGAAGAGAAAGAAAAGAAGAAAAATATGAAGCAGAAAGGAAAAAAGAGGGAGAAAGAAATCAAGGAGCATGGTTACACTATTACTGTCTAAGGCGAAGCATGGGCGCAGAGATTTAGGGGCATTGCTTTGTGTGTGTGTGTGTGTGTGTGTGTGTGTGTGAGATAATGCAGCAATGTTCATTTATGTAATAATATTTCCATCATGATATTAATATCATTTATATATAATATAATATCAATATTATGTAATATTAAATTTGATTAAATGACACATATCATAATTTTAATTAAATAAATTTTTGCTCGAGGGTTTTTTGATTACAATTTATCTAATAAATTTGGTCTTCAGAGTTATTTTTAATAAAATTCATATGCAATTAAAAAAAAAAAAAAAAACTTTGACTACAAAATCTTTCACACATTAAATCTCAGTTGTTGTATCCAATCTCCTATAATTTTAATAACTTTTCCCGCGAAATTTTGCTACAAACGATATTTGCAAAAATTATTCGTAGTTACGTTGTAAAAACGTATGCAACAATTGACGCTGAATTGGGTCAAATTTTCACTGAGCTGAACCCGACTTGAAAATCAATCGAGGAATTCGCGAATAAAGGCAATTGCGGCCAACGCGACAAGCTCGTGTTAACGTACGGCGTGAATTCAGGATTCTCACCGCAGCAACACGCTTGCAACTTTGGATACAGCCTGTTCATGTGAGAAGCATCAGACGAGGAGACAAAGGGAGAACGGAACGAACGAGACGGAGGCAGAATACGCGAGTACGAGGAACAGATAAAGTCGGGACAGGCGGCGACGATGACGCGAGTGCATCTCGTTGCCTGCAGTGCGAGGGCGATGCATCTTTTTTACTCTGCTTTTTGCGCGCATCGCGCGCGTTGCGCCCGTGATTGAAAGGAGCGGCACGTACCAGTGTTTCGTGGAGAAACTCCTTTACTGCCGATCACTAAAAATTATTCCTGCCTATTTTATGCTTATTCCAGACGAGAATACAAAGGATCCATGAAAAGTCGTAAAATTATCCTCGCGGTAGGTATTTATAAAAAAAATACGTAAATAATAAAAGTTCCTCCGCAGAAAGTGCATCCTTTTTAGAGTGAATTGTGAAATAGAGTTATTGAGAAAGAATTAATAATTCAAGATCGTTTGTGATTTTAGCGGCGTTGGAATAAGAATATTAAGATCCTTTTAGTCATAACGACAGTAATGACATTGGAGCTTGGAACGATCTATTCTTATGTAATTATTTCTTGTTCTTGCATTGTCGAGGTTAAAGTAAAAGGTATAGATTATCGAGATATATTTCTCAAATAACGCAGAGAAACTGTTTCGTACGAAAGTTTGGGTGCAAAGGAATAATCTAACAATCGCGCCGGACAAATTAAAAAGATAAGAATGATCCTTTTAGTCATAATAACGAAGTAATGACATATTGGAACGATTGTTTTTTACGTAACTGTTTCTTGTTCTTGCATTGTCGAGATTAAAGAGAGGCGCCGATCATTTCTCAAGTGTGAAAAAAACCAATTTAACGAAGATCGAAAGGAGAACATGATAAAAAGTGCATGCATAAAATATGTAGATTAATTTGATTATTTCACGGTTTCAACTGAAGATCCACTTGTGTAAACCACACATGTCCGTCGCACTAACGTGTCACGTGTCGCACAATTTCAAACTTCAAACAATGAGGAACGCCACCAATCATGGTCGAATCGAATCGCAGCCGAATCCGGCGTGCAACTCGATATCTCCCGCTTGCCGCGCGGAGTCCCGGATCTTTTGCGTTGCACTCACCATAATTTTTTCGCTGAGATCGGCTTCGACGAGAGGTGAACGATACCGTTGCACGGTCGCGCGCGAGGACGAAGGAACGAGCTTCGCTCGCGGCGCGCGTAATCACTGCACTGTGCACGCGTCGCGTTTCGAAACGGCGAGCGCGCGGGGCGACTCGATCTTCGGCGCGGATAAAACAAAGCGCGGGAGGACCGGTAGTGGCGTGCCGGGTCCGCACTCGGAGCGAAACGGGACGGACGATGGACCCGACAGCGACGCAACAAGTGACAGCCTCCGCAGCTCGTAGACGCTCGTAGTTCGCGGCGAAATGCGTGCGTTTGTCGATGGCGCCACTGCTCGAACTGGAACGAGTCCCTTTGATACTTGGTCTCAAAATATTGGGAAGAACACACCCGGATGTAAAGGGGAAAAAGGAAGAGGAAGAGGAAGGAGAGGACTTTCATCCTCGGGAACAAGATCGTTATGTGTAATTTTATGCACGAAGCGACGATAAAAAGAAATAAGATTGAAATGAATACCGATGGCATAGAATAATTAAATTTATTTGTGTTTGAATTTAAAAAAATTTAATGTACTACAATAAATGCAAATGTAGACTATTAGAGATTTCTTGAAACTTTAGCTTTCCTACATATAATAGAATCCTCTCAGTATTAAATGAATAACAAAAATGTTGACATTTTAAATTCGATTTCAATTTCAAAAATATGTTAAATCAGCTGAAACCACACAACTATAAAAAGAAATGATTTATTGCAGTATTAAATCTCTAAATTTATTGCGGTAATTTTTTTGGACAAAAATATTATTGCACATATTGTTAATATTAAAATATAAATTTTATATATATCATGATATTATTATTATTTAATAAAATAATTAATTGCATGTATCAAAAAAAATACTATTTACAAATAATAATTTATAAATAATTTTAATATTAAACACTGATAAAATTTTTTTTAAATTATTCGTAGTTATTTTTACACTCGAAAAATTTTATACTTGCGAAAAAAAAACTATTCAAAAAGAATTGATATCTTGGAATTCTAAAATTCAATCTTCGTTAATTTACCGACAGAATCGCGCATCATCTATATATAGATTTTAATATCCTTTTTAATATATTTTAGTAATGGTAATACTGAATATTTTAGCACAATTTGATTAGTCTGTGTTAAAATATAAATAATATGTTAAAAATTGAATAAAAATTTTGTATTTAATTATTACTAAATAAATTATATACTTAATATTATACGCGCGCAGAATTACACTGCTGGTAAGCACAATATTGATCAAATAGTTTTTGAAATTCACAATTGTGTGATTTGATTTCATAATTAATTTATTATCCATAAAGATAGATTTTGCATTATTGATGAATAAAATGTTTAAAAAAATAGCAAAAAATCTATGCATTTTAAGTAATAAATTTTTTCCGTTTTTTTATTACTTTTTCCGAAAGTTTTTATTATAATGTATAATAAAATAATTAAGACATACAAGTAAAGTTGCATGCTTTTGGCGTAATTTTATAAAATTCAAAAAAATACAAGTAATAAATAAAAAGTTATCATGCTTGTATTTGCTTAAAGAAGTACACGGTAGATGACAGCACAAATACCGTACAGAAATCCATATATACTCGTGATGGAGTTGAGAGAGTTCTACTTTATTATCTCGTATAAAAAGACAGAAATAGAAATCCTTAAAAGTTATTTAATTTTCGTGTATCTTAAATAACAAAAAGATATTTACACAATTCATTTTATGATAAATTTAGGCTAATTTAAAAAAATTTTATAAAATTGATTTAATGGAACACACACACACAATATAGAAATCTTGTTTATGTAATCATTAATACAAATATAGAAGAAGAAAATTATACCGATCAAGTTTCGTTATGTAACTAACATGTTTTTTCTTCAGACATAAATTATTCCATAAGAACAATATCTAATTTTATTTAAGCATTTTATACATCATATATATGTAATAGTCTTCATCATTTTATTTTACCACAAATTTCATACTATCATGTCAAATATCGATCTTTCATCGTATAACTAATTAGACGCGTGTCAAACTGGCGCCACTCGAAAAAACAGAATCTGATCTTATTATCAAAATGAAGTATCAATGAACGGGCGGCTTGATCGATCGAGTAGACGAAATCGATCGGGCCAACCGCTCCTTCATTTAAGCGAGCCGCGGGCGATACGGGTGTATCTGACATTCGGATATGTCAACAAAAAATAGCAAAACTTTCTTTTCAAGGTGCAGTTTGATCTCGATGTAACGCTTAGTCGAATATTTATTTATTCTCTTTCCAGAGCACAAAGAAATCACCTACGACAGATTACAAATTGATATGAGATTCGCTTGCGTTCAGATAAATGCTTTCTTCTTCTTTTATGGGTGATTGTCCCTTTTGAAATTAACATAGTGTCATACACAATTTCTCCTCCCTATTTTTCTTCGTAATTTCCCTTAAAATATATATATATTTCAAGATTTTCTATTTCAATTTACAATTTTACTCACACGCGCGAATAAATGAACTTATATAGTACTTCCTAAAATATATTTGTAATTATTGCTAAAATATAAGCATATATATTGATAATAATTTTATTATTTTAAATCTAGCTTAATTTTAAGTATTCTAACAAAAAATTGTTATGTGAGTTTTAGATGACGACTAATATTTTTTAAAATGTAATTTAACGAGTTAATGCATTAAGGACCACTTTGATCAACTCCGATTAACTTTAATCGACATTTAGTCCATTGGAATTGATCAGTCGCATTTGTCAACAACAGATGCAATTGGCCAATTCCAAATCTGGTTAATCAGAGTTGGTCGAAGTGGCTCTAGAGATACCCATAAAGTATGGGTAACGACGCTAATAGAGAGGTCACATAAATTTTAAATTTCAAAATAAATTATATCAAATAACGCCAATAATTAGACGCCTTGCATCTAAAATAATCCGCGTCAAAGCTATCATTAACAAAGATCATTAAGAGATGTATTCTTGATGCATATCTCATCATATATTATATTTTTGAGAAATAAATTTATAAAATTATATTCAATAAAAATTAAATAATAGAAGAAATAATATGTAGTATAGACGAATGATAATCAATTCTCCCTCTTTCGTTTTTTTTTGTATTTACCAAACCTAGATAAGTTTCCAGATGTTTGCCATTTTATAAAATGAGTCGCAATCTACACAAGTTTAGAAACCCCTGCATTAGATAACAGGTAAATTGTAATATTTTGACCTTTCAATATTTATATAAGCAATATTCGAAAAATACTACTAATTATTCCGACCGATTCCAACTATTTCAAGAATTTAAACAAATTTTAAAATTTGCTATCTCTGTTAACTCTGCTGTGTCTGTTTTTTTTGGGGGGGCAAATTTGAAATAAAATTCCTTAAATAGCAGTTGAAATTCCTTAAATAACAGTTGAAGAGCATTTTTCGAATAAAAACCGAATGAAAATATTTTAAAACATTAATGGAAGATTTCAAAATGTTCGATTAAGATTATCTTAAACATAAACCATGCTTCATATGCCAAAATAGTAATACTTTAAAAAGGGTTAGTCGACGAAAAAATAATATTCTAAAATGTTATTCCCATCCAGCCGTTCGAACGGGATTGTCTTTTTCTTGATTTATTGATTACAATGTAGGTTTTCAAAGATAAACCTCCTTCGAAAAGAATTCTTCTTGTCTTAGGACGATTAAGAAAGCTTTCCATAGATTATTGCAATTTATGGCCTTTGCAGCGACATTCGCGGACACAATCGCTTAGGGGGCGTCAAAGAAATACATTCAAGAGATACAAATTGCATTTATGTCGCGCGCGGAATTTCTTCTTATCCATTTGTTTCAATCTTAAGAGAATCTTTGTAAATTAACAAACGCATATATTTCCATCAATTATCTGTTACATTCAACATGCATTGACAATTTTTCATCAAGTAAGTAGATCAAGATATTTTTCAGAAATTTTTTAAATTTTTAGATTTTTATCTGCTAATATTTTATATTTTTATTCGTCAATTTCTTACATTAAAATATGTTACTCGCGAAAAGTTTTTAGTTACTGTGAGAACACTTGTTGTCGAAATTCCAAATAACTATTTTACGATCCGCATATATAAATGGCAGACGATCCCAGACTTCGTTTACTTATGTGACAGCCAAAAAAATTCTGTTCGGGTCGTCCGTTGTAACGTAAAAAAAAAAAAGAGATGAATTCGTTGTAACATTCATCTCTCTTTTTTTATTCATATCAGTCAACCTTTTGAGTTTGGTGCGCGTGAAATCTGCCGTTGTTTACCTCGGTCAGAGTTCGAGGGAAACGACTAGTTCTCGAAGGAGCAAAACGGAGGACATCAGGAGATTGCCGTGATTTTCACGGCCGTCAAGAGTGATACTGGTCTGACGCTTTCTTTCATACGACATGCAGACAAAACGAAACGGGCGATAGGACATCGCCGTAGGAGCCGGGCAGCAGCAGGGTGCCACGACATTCTTGCCTACAGCACAAAGTGCTGTAGGAGTTCGTGTCTTTACTTTCACTGCTCGCAGTTTGATCTAAGACACGTTGTCCCTCGCGGCGATACCTTTTCGCATCCCAAAGGTCTGTCACGACGACCTGACATGACTGCGTCAGTCGAAGCGAGAGAAGAGCGATCGAGTAATTCGTGAATACGAATCGACCGAATGCAATAGCGTAATCACTTTTTATCGCGATCGGACTGTCCCATGTTGTTAGCCGGACAATATCTTTGCATTGGCAGCAAGACCGTTGGAATTTGAATTTACATCGCGCTGGGCGAAGACGAGCCACGGATTCCAGCATGGCATAAATTTCGCGAAATGTGTGTGTGCGCGCGCGTGTGTGTGGCATCAGCAATCGAGATAGCGAAGATGACAGAGTAAGAGAGATGGAAGACATTAAAAAGGTGTAACACACATGGAGAAATGTGGGTATACACGGCACCGATCGTCTTCTAAACCGCGAATGAAAGGGAAAGGAAGCTCACAGAAGAAGCTATACGCTTTCGTGTGTCTCCTCGGGGTTCGATCAAGAATGGTAGAGTGAGAGTGTGAGAGAAAGAGAGAGAAAAGAGAGAAAAGAGAAATTAAAAAAATAATAATAAATAATTGAAATTCAATTATTCTCACATTTTACAGAAGATTAATTCTGCATTTCTGTATTTTACAGAGTCATCGCATATCAGAATATTCTCTTTTTATTTTAGAATATTATAGATTATTATTTTTAATTATATATCAAAGATTTAAAATTATAAGCAGCATATATAACGTTCTTTATATTTTCTGTACTTTAATAAATTATTATTACTGTTATTATTAAAATCATGGGAGTATTAATCATTTAACAATATTGTACAAAATATAATATAATATTTTCGAATAAAACAATTTTATACATAAATTTAATATTTATAATTATATGTACCAATGTGATTTTAATAAAAAAAAATAACAATAACTCAATATTATTATTACAAATTTATTATGATAAATGTCTATATAAATTTTTAATAACACAGGTTTATATACGATATCTTTCTTATTAAATTAGATGTATTCTAGCACATGGGAATATATTTTAATTAAATAATTAAAATTTAAAGTCGCATGACGCGCGCGATCTCGAGATTACATATTCAAAAATAACATTATTACTTAACGTAGAGAAACAATCGATAATATTTCCTATCCAGAATTGCAGAATATTTATTTGAGATTTATGACGAATTGCGTACATACTTTTGCAAAAATAAAATAATACTTACTTTCGAAAATATTGTCGCGTCAATTTATCGGCCAATGTACATCGCCATCGCCGACATATATGGCAAATGTTCTGTAATCAAAATGTGAAAAGGTGCGTCCATTGCCCAAGAGACTGTCGATTCCTCTCCGAATTCTTTAATACTGTGCTTGAAAGTCTAATACATTCTAGTGATTAAAATATTTGACAGCTATAATATCCAAAATATGCGACTGAAATAATTACAAAGACAACACCAAAACAAACATATATTGAAATACGATAAAATAATAATATTACAGTAGCAATATTAAATTATAATATTATTATAGTAAACATAACTATATATAATAAAATTAAAATAATAACATGTGTGTTTATTTCATATGATATCTAAATGCATCTCAATTGATTATAAATTGTATCTACCGCGTTATGAATATTTAATTTACGCGCTATATATAACATTCACGGGGCTCACATAGGCATTTTAAAGATATCTTGATCTCATTGTGATATGCTAATAGCGTTCCTCAAGCAAAACAGGTCACGATACGTCAAAATGACGTGAATAAAATGAATCGTGACTGAAATAATTAACAATAAAATAATTATTACTTTAAAGCTATTTTTTGTCATTATGACTCTGTTCTGCTTGAATCTGCAGTAACATCTTGATTCATTGCATCGCAATACATACTAATATCGTCCTTAAACATATTAACGGATTTAATCGTAGTAAATTTTTACATGATAACAAAAAGACACGCTAAGAAAAATTTTTGGTTGAAAATGAACGTATCAGAAGATTCTAATCATACTAATAAAAAAAAAGGATTCTCAACTATAAGAATCATAGTAAATTCAACCAAACAATTCTAAATTGTCCGTTTTTAATCAGAATTTCGATTAAAATTCAACCCGATTCTTTTTTTCAGTGCAAGTAAATCGAGTAAGACCTCCATGAGCTTTGCGCTGAAGATAACGTATAAAAGCTCGATTACTCGCGACATCGCGCACGCACTATGCGACGTAAGGGGGTGAGTGTGCGCGTATCAGATATATCGCAGAGTACCGTACGTATCGCTATCGGTGGACGGTTTTAACATGGGTGGTTGCTGGCAGAGTGAGAGTGCCATATATATAGAGAGAAGGGGAAACTCGCCTCGGCACTCCAAAGTACACAGCCTCCGCGATTGCAGTGGTGTGCTCTTTCGGTTTCCTTCCACCTGGTTATCGCCTGATATTCATTCCCTCGCGGGCCGCGCGCCAGTGGTAACAGTCGGGCCGACAAAAACCGGTGGTTTCCACACGTTCGCCTCAGAAGGGCATCCGCAGAGGATCGACAGAATCCGCCCTAGGCCGCCGACACCATGAAACTTACGCTGTTCACGTGAGTAACCCGTCGACGACTCACGATCTCGAGTTCATCGGAGAATAATCGAGTGGTTCGACGCAAAAATGAAATCCATAATTCAAAAGGTCCTCCCGCTACTTCGCAATTTAAAATACCTTTACAGATCATGGATTTATTTCATTCTCGCATTGAGCTTCTCGATTTCTTCCCCGATTTCAACCACTTCATGGTAATAGAATCGCAATCGCGCCTGACTTTGAGATCGTCCTTATGCAATGAACTCCTCCATTTTCCTCATTGAACATTTGTTTCGCGATGTTGCTAAATAAGAAAGAGACGCTCCCTTTCGTAATCTCGAATTGGATATACGCGACAGGAAGAAGTAAAGGACCAACGAATAAAAAAGCAAATTATTCGATTGCAGTAATCGCGAAGCGAGATGCAATTACGTATTACACTGTTTGATTAAAGCAAGAAAGGGTTAATGAAGTTTGACGATCCAATCGTTCGCCCACTAATTTCGCGCGCACGCGCGATCGTAGATTATTATTATTCGTAGATCTGCACTTTTGGTGAAACCTGAATAATTCCAAGGCCGGTTATACGTTCGTGATTGAAAGGTACATGTATATATGCTACCCGTACACTTCGTTTCAGTCTTAATATCTGTCATCCTGTTACCTGTAATCAAAATCGCTAACACCTGCCAAGGAAATTGCGGCTGCCAGGCGTCGATAACTTTCGATCTTGCGGACGTAGATCGATTTACGATGCTTAATAGCCAATATATCCCGGATCGTTTAGCGTGGTGTTTCCACACGGATTGAAGATAATGCATACCGGTTCCTCTGACTATAAAACACGTGCCCTGACTCTATGAGAAGTTATTCAATCATAACGTTTTATACCGTCACCTATTGATTACATTCACACTATATACGCTCCCGTTCGACGACATTTCGATCGGATTCATACTCAGTCGTGAGTGCGGCTACAAATCGAGTATTAATAACGGGATGCAGAGAGGCACGTTATGCAAACGAACAACTGCAGTAGCTGCACGGAGTCCTTTCCTGGTTCTGACCAGGAAATTGATTAGAAAAGCTATAACGAGAGTGAGAGCGCATAACAGCGATTATTATTGAAATCGAAATTAATAAATGTATGTCCATTTATTCGAGGAGAATTTCGTATAAATATAACGGATGTCACACCGTTGCTTCTATCCTTGACATTATACTAATGAGCAATGCGTGGTAATGTGTCTTCACTCCTAAGTCGGCGTGAAAGAAAAATAGAAGAAGACATTTATTACTCGTGTTTTAATATTTCTGCTGAAGATTTTTCTTAAGCGCGTAATAAAAACGCATCAGACGCAGCGTATAAATTCATATTATTGTCAAAAGAATAAGAAGACTTGAAAAAAAAAATTAAAACAAACCGAGAAGCATAAGAAGAAAGAAAAAACTGAAAAAAGTTTACTTTTAGAGAAAGAGGAATAGAAAAATATGTAAAAAGAGAAAATTAAATTTAATATTATATATCTTGTAATTAGTTTACATAAAATGTTTGTTACTTAATTAATTGTGTTTTAAATAAAATTAATATTTTACGTTTTCTTGAAAGCAAGAAAGAATTAAAATATTTCCTTCAAGAAGAGATATATTTATTGAAACTGATTGCTTTAATTAAAGTTACGTTTTAAAATTTATATTACAGAGAGAGAGAGAGAGAGAGAATTCACGATTCCATCTTCAACTTGTATAACAAATATAATAAACCTTTTTTGCTGAACTCAAGGGAGAAGATGCGTAAAGAGAGAGAGGCTACAATGCTGAGAAATACTAAAATATTAGAAAGGTCGAGGGAAAGATAAAGGCGACAAAGAATTCTTATACGGGATAGGAGCAATGCAAGCCCACGCACAAACGCTAACGACATCCTGCAGGTGGAAAATAATGCGAACGCAATCGCTTTCCTCCAAGGCGAAGTTCCAGTGAAGTTCAGTGATCCCGCGTCACAATGCGATGTAATCGGACGAATGATGAATTACTTCATTCGCGAGATATTATAAATCAAGATTCGCGTACGCGGGAGATATTATGCTATCACGCAAAAATATATTCCATATTCGGACAGTTTCGCAATCCCGCACACAACGAGAATTATGTTCATTAATTACGAGTGGCTATTCTCGTTTACCGGTGAACCGGTTTGCTGATAAAAAGAAAAAGTAGATCGCAGATTCCACAGGCGGGTAAATCAATTGCACGAACATAACTTCTTTTGGATTTCAGTTTAACTTTCCACTAAGGTTTCTGTATTAAATATCATCACTTCGGATTCTCGCTCCTCTTTTTCAACAAGAAGACACTGTATTTTTTTGTTGCAAAAATACTTATATATTCCTAAAATGGTTCCTAGCTGACAACAATGACAAAAGTCACATAACATTTTATTAAAATAAAATATTAAATTGAAATATCCGAAGAAAGTTGAGTAAATATAAAAATTGACACGATTTTAAGACAAAAAATTACGATTCTGAGAATCAATCAACACTTGTCAATCAACTTCATCGTATCATTACTTATACTTTATATTATGACATAAAACAGATCTAAGCATGTCATGTATGCAATTTCTATTAATAATCATGAATCGATGAATTAGTGCCTACAACTTCCTTGCTGATTATTAAATACCGCCCCCTACTATTTAGTAATTTCGTAGTAAAGTAATTTAATTCAAAATTTTTTTGTTCAAAATATTTCAAATAAAAATAAAATCCAAAATGAATGACAAATAATTATAACATTGTAAATTATGCATTCCAAAATAGTGAGTTATATCATTTATAATGACGTAATTTAACGTGATATTTATCAAATATATTCGATCATGTAAGCAGTTTTGTATTGTGTGTTAATAAATATTTTTATTTATTTGCTTTATTTAAATAAATAAATAATTAAACGAAAAGAAAGGATTTTAAAAAAGATTACAATTTACCCCTGTAGAGTTATAGAATTTTAAGAACAAAAGTAGAACGAAACAATAATCCTAAAGAAACAAAATTAAAACTATTAATCTTCGATTATTTGCACTTCAATTAAAATATGCGGATTGTATCAATATAATCCTGTTAAACGTAGACGGTAAATGTCCTTGATAACGGTAAAAGCATAATATCGCGTGATGTCACATAATGAATAATGAGCTACAACGTTCCATTTCGAAGAACTCAAGAGTCAGATTTTTATCCTCGACATAACGAGAATATTCCTCTAGAATATTAATGAGTGGCTAGCTAATGCATCAACAATATAAAAGTATTCAACAACGAAGACGTTATCGTGGCACAATTTGATAAATGGTATACATTATTTTCAATTAACTTCGCATACAGACTGTGGGACAATTTTTATCCTTCGGAATGCATTCTTTCAACAATAAGAAGCATTACTTGCGAATAAAGGACTTATGTGCAATGAGGCGATAACAATTATACCCAGACGTATGAAAAAACGCATCAAAAAACTGCTAAAGGCCAATCTCTAGAGAAAGAGAAGCTCGATTGGAAAAAAAAATAAAAAAAAGACAGTTCGAGGCGTTGATAATGCTGACGTTAGCATCTCAGCTGCTGAGATCATATTTAGATAGATAAATATATTCATATTTGTTTTTAAATATAACTATCTAGAAGCACACAAATATTGTATTTCAGAAAGTTAATGCGAGTTGATATCACTGGTAAAAAATACAACAATATCAATAATATGTATAATATAATGGTAGTATAAATCTGCTTAAAGCACGTTCTATTCGATTTTACATATTCTTCATCGTCCAGTTCACTATTACTGTTTATACTGGATTTATATTGAAACTCATGAATGGCTACAAGGTCTCACAAACGTAATGAAACCACTTAAAAATTTGTTCGGCGTCGAAGAAAGCGTACAAGGTAATCTTGAGAAATTCTGGCAAAATTATCCTGTCTCAGACGACGCTATTTGATAAATAAGTACGTCAAGGAATCTGCTTACGAATTCTGTACGAGTAACGACCAAGTTTGGACATGTTGTAATATATTTTAAAATGTCTGCTGAAAATTGAGGACGCGAATACAACGTTACCGCTAACTACTGTTCGAAATTATTTATTTTATATTTATTGCAAAAATACAAAATTTCTTATAAATTTCCATTAATCGGGAAATTTTCTTTAAAATGAAACACAGAAACTTTTTTCTAAATTTTTTTAATAATTTTGGACGCAACAAAAATAAATTAATAATTTTTCTATTAATATCTTGTGAAAAAATTCAGATACATCTTGTCTCAATCATTCCCACGTGGCTAATGTCAATCATAAACACGACTATTAATGAATGACGAGATAGGTGAATGAATTAATCTTAAATATGAATCAAGCTTGCAGATCGATTGTCATTCTGCATTAAATGTGATTGAAGAAATAAAAGTTTAATAATACTCAAGTTTCAAAAAGAATTGACCTGTACTATTTCCACATTCAGGAAAAATATAGTAATGCTAACTATAAAGGTGGCAACTATAAGTTTTACGTAGAATTAATGTATATAATTGAATAAATTATTTTATAGTTGTAATAATCGTAAAACAGCATCTATCTCTCACTATGTAAATTAATTCTATGTATAAAACTCGTGTAATTACCATATTTATAATTACTACTATACATATTTTTTCCTTTAAAGGCGATCTCATGGATTCATAGAAGTAGCGGAAATAATTGTCTGATTATTGCGGCATACTAAAAAGTTTAGAAATTATTATTAAAATATTTAGATTTAAAGAAAAGATACGTTTTTTGTCAATTACGAAAACATTGTCATCTTATTATCTCTAGTGTCAAACTCTTACAGAAATCTAATCTACTGATCAATTTAATACTGAAAGACAGTAATTATATATTTAGGTATTTCTCTCTTACATAAATAATTAATTTTTTTTTTTTTCAGTATAATAAATTCGCCAGCATTAAGTTAGCCAGTATTAGATTTCTATAAGGGATATATATATGTCATCATTGTTCTCATTTCAATTCGCATTTCAAATTCGTACTTTCGCAATCGTCCAGCATGCGTATTCCTGCGGCGATCTATCGATCGAGATCACCGGGCTCGTCGTTTCCCGCGGATCCCTCGAAATTTCTCTCCCTTTCTTCATCCCAGGTTCGGCTGGTTTTCTTGACATTTGTGAGCCGCCTCACGTATGAATGTCCCGTCGTAACGGCGCAGCCAATCCCGAGCGCCGCGGCGAGTTGCACGAGAACCGTGCAGAGAAAGTGAGTCCCCGTGTACGTGAATGTCACAGGTCAAAATCCACCTAGTGTACGCGGATCTACTACGAGCGAACGCAAAATACAGGCAGCGCGCCGAGCGCACGTAATAATCGTTGCAGCGCACGTCGCGAGTATAGGATCTCTCGTCCTCGGATTCCTTTTTCGATCCTGGCAAAAGTTGCGACTGAACAGTCGTCCTACATACGTCCTGCGAAAATTCCTTTTCCCATTTCAAAGAAAAAATTTAATTTATTCCATAAATTAAAAAATCTTGAAAAGCAGATGTCAAAATTCAGAAATCTATTTTTTTTTTCAAGAGAAATCTTTGAAAAGAAGCAAATTTTTTAAAAGTTTTGGAATTCTAAAATTAGAAATAAGAATCGAAAAGAATTGAATAAGGTATAACTAAAGTTATAAAATCTACTTTTGTCGAGGAAAATCTTTAAAATTCTTAAATTAGAAACAATAATCGAAAAGAATAAGACTAAAAATTTAGATCAAATATATATTGTATAACACAAAATAAGTGTTGCATAATTTTATTCTCTCTATAAAAACATCTCGAAAATTTTAAAAATTGTAAAAGTCATGATGTGAATTATATAAGAAGTGAGTCTTATTGCGATACATAAAATGGCTCCTTTTAAGTCCTTAAAGTACAACTGCATAATCTCGCGCTCTACCTACTAAGTTCTCTAAGCAATACTCTGACTTGCATTTCACTGTTTTCTAAGTGCAGCCCGTCAATTTAACCGCAGTCGTAAACTTGTTTCGCGACGGCGTTACGTTGCTACTTAAATAACACACTATTTTTTAGCGCAAATAGTAATAATATAGATTGTACAGTTTTCACACGATCGTTCGATGATTTGACACTTTTTTCTCGATCAGAAAAATCGTTTTCTAAGGCGTTTGTATGCGTTTGTACACTATAACTTGTCGCACATCTAACAGTATGCGATATTTATGTATGATATTGCATTAAATATTAGCAACCCCTTCCCCTGTATTCTTTAAAGAGATATAAATTTCTATTTTTACGTAGCTATAACTAAATATTAAAAGAATTACAATTATAATATTAAAAAAACATAATTTTAACAGATCTTGTTAACTAATAATATTTTGCATAAATTGTACTATTTCGTGCAAACTGCGTACCAACTGTATTACTCTCCATATTTTAACATAAGCATGAATAATCATTTTTTATATGTACTTTTACCTGTTGAATTCGTTCATATTTACATATCACAAATTCAAGAAAAAGACTTCAATGAGATAAAAAAAAGGATGATTTTTATGGCATTATATCGACAGCAATTTTTTTGCTAAATTTCGTTATTATCGTGCGAAAGTATTAACTTTTAACTTTTGAAATGCATTTTATTTTGTTTCGGTAATATAAAATTGACAAAATACACATACACACCACACAATATGTTAAAAAAATTATAACTTTGACTCTCTCTTTTTCTCTCTCTTTCTTTAAAGATTTCTTTTCTTTTAATCTCATTGAACATAATAAATTATTATAAAAAATTTATT
Source organism: Cyphomyrmex costatus (assembly GCF_001594065.2). NCBI lineage: Eukaryota > Metazoa > Arthropoda > Insecta > Hymenoptera > Formicidae > Cyphomyrmex > Cyphomyrmex costatus. The sequence continues at coordinate 648,723 of NW_017277148.1, read as the reverse complement.
GTAAAAAATATCATATTACACGAACTAAAAATTAATTTTATAAGAATGTATCTTTCTCTTTCAATAAACAAGATTTGTAGAAGAAAAACCGTAGAGTAATTATATGTAATATTTTATCAACGATAAAATAATAAGAGATGCTAATAATAAACAATTATAATGTATGTAAACGTGTTCTTTACAGAATATTAGCCCTCTGTATAATAGCTGTCTGCAAATCGGCCGAAGAGGAGTATGATTACGAAGAAGAGGTAGCAGCGCCCGTGACGCCGGCGCCGACGAAGCCAGCAGGTGGTCGACTGGGAGGTCTTCTATCTTCGAGGGGACGTGCCACAATACCAAATGTAGGAAAAAAGAAAACACCGGTGAGGCCAACGTATTTTATATTAACACTGTTGCAGCACTGTGTGCTATATGCACACGGAGTAAACACGGAATAAAAGAAAATAAATTCAACATCTTAATCATACACGAAATAAATCTCTTTTCCTTCTTTCCCTTTTTCAGGCACAATCAACGACGTCAAAGCCAATAGAACAAGCACCCGAAGAAGACGAAGTGGAAGGTGAAGACGAGATTGATGAAAGTCAGGAAAACGAGGCGCCCACGACGACAACCGAATCTGCGAAAAAACTTCGGAATAATGGTGGCGTCAGGCCTTTCAGGTGATCACTTGTGTGCAGTGAAATATTCGGTATATATTTTAACGTCCAGATATTTTATGACAGGTGCGTACTATGTAATTTCAGATCAAACGAGGATCTTTTGGCTGCCTTGAAGAGGCGAAGAGCTCAGACAGGACCCAGTAATCAGTCACGTGAAACAGCTGCCACGCATACTGCAGCGGAACATACCACAGCCAAGTCAAAGTACAATACATTTCGTGAAAAAAAGATATTTACTCTCCAAGCAGCATTTAATAATTTCTATTATAAGAAAATAACATTCATATATACAATGTTCATAACGATAAATGTTTTAAGCGTTGTATGCTTCTTATACGCAAAACGTGTTATGTATATTTTCTAATTTTGTTGGGTATATTTCGAATCTCTCTTTTATTATCAAAAAATTGAAAATATTAATAATTATTCTAAAATTTCGTACTCTTCTTTTTCGTTAATAGTAAATGTAGAAAAAATTAATAATTCAATGATATATTTCCAGAGCCACCACAAGTAATCGTAGCAAGACAAGTGCAGGTGGCGAAGTAAAAACATCAGGACGCGGTAGGTTCGGAGGAAGAGGAAAGACTGTTCAAGAAGAGGTCGAGGAGACACAACGGGAGGAGGTCCAAGTAAAACCCAAAGCCAGCTCCTACCGCAGGCGCAGTTAAACCGGTCGCTATTTCGTGATGAGAATTGTCTAAGTTTGTTAATTTCTTAGAACGCGCATCAATCGAATTTCAACAACCGATCAGCGCCCGAAAACCGTTCGTCGTTCTTCTCACATTGTACAATTTTGTAAAACGATCCTGCTTGCCGAATTCTTAGAAACTCAAACAGAACAAAAAGTCATTCTGACATGGTGTTAAATGTCTTCAAAATAATTATTAAAAATCATTCGATCAGTACGGTTCATTTTAACGTCATTCTGACGTTGTCGTGACTCGTTTTGTCTGTGAATGTGATTTCGACTTCTGTGTATACAGCGGATTTTTTTATATACAATTAGCGCATAATAAGAATTGTATAAATACATTTTGAACACGAGTTATATGAAGACACCACGTTTTTCTTAAAGACAGTTTTGTTTATTTACGTTTTACTGCGCGGTATTAAAAATATGAACGATCATTACTAGAAAAATACGACGGGTGTTAATCGAAAGGAACAAGATCTTCCTCTTAATCAGGGAACACATAAAAGTCAACAAAAAATTAAAATAATTTTTATTTTAATTCTTAACGTCAATAAACAGTCAGATTTTATAACCAAGAATCATCATATTGACTTTCATGACGTCAAAATAAAATAATTCTTACTTCCTCTTGGTGTGTTCCTTGGGTAATCATACTAATTTTCGATTGACGCGTGTATAAGGGATGATGGAATAGTGATGTGTACATAGCAAAACACTGTCGTCCGTCAAGCACCTAAATCACCTATTGTATAAATGTAAATTAATGTGACAATAAAGTTTCTCTGGAAAGCGACTATTCCTTGTAGCTATTCAACTGTTTTCACAACATAAATCTTACTAAAGATACATTATCATTTATTACATAATTATGTCATTGAAATGGAGAATACGGAATGCTCAAGATTAATATACAAACTTGAGATTATAAATGAGATTAACTTCTGTAAAAAATTATATTTTTTTATGTAACATTTTTATAATGTATATCAAAGAAAGGCTATCTGTGTTAATTGAATTCAGAATTCAAAGAAGAAATATGAAAATGACTTATAATTATAATAGATAATACAAAGTTGCAAACAAAATAATAAAAATTCTTCAATTTGTCAGATTACTTATAAAAATTAATCAATATCTTAATTTTATAACTTTCAATAAAATATCTATTAATTATTATTTTTTAATAAAATTTGATGATTAAAATTTACTTTGTATGTAAATAAGAAATTACAGTCATTCTTAATTATGACGTAAACTATCAATTAATTATTTCTTACGTATCCTTCCAATTAGTATAGATATATTGTCAAGCTTATCTCATTACAAGATATATATTTTAATAATCTCACGAAAAAAAAAACAATAACTCATTGTTCATCAAAACAAAGATGAGAGGCAATTGAAGAAAAACGAACGCTACTAGACTTAACAACTTAGTTACATACACTATTAATCAAGTGTAAAATCTTTATTGCGTATAGCAAAAATTGTATAACAACTTCTATTTGTGCATGTACAAAATTTTACTTTTATATCAGGTAAAAATAAAACGATATTTATATCTATAAAAAATCTTCTAATTTTTAAAATATTAATATTGTATATTATATACACGCAACAAACATAATTAATTGCAATTAAATATTTACGTATGTTCTAAACGATGCTTTTTAATTATTCTATGTTATAATTTAAGCTAAATAATATTTTTAGTTATATTCATAGCTATTTCGCAGTAAAATGAAAAAAAACTTGTGAAAAATTTATTACTTTTACTCTGTTTCTCTCTCTAATAAACTCTTCATTATTTAATTCCTTATCGTAGAAATCTAATGACCAATTTATTACTGAAGAATTAAAAGCAAAAAGAGTCTAGAGATCTAAAAAAAGCACTGAATAATAGTATTCTTAGTACTTAAAATAATTAATTAATTACTGTTTTTCAATATTAAATTGGCTAATATTAATTTTCTGTAAGGACAGAAAGTGAACTTAAACACGTGAGTCACAGTTTGAGATTTAGGTGATCTCGTGACAAACGCATTCAATTTCTGACTCAGCCGATCGGTGCCGGACGCCTAACTATCACCATTATTGTCCCGTCATAGTTCGCAAATGATCGAGCCGTATAAAAATAATGCACACGCATCCTCGTGGAATGTGCACACAAGAGAAAACGTCCTACGACGAACTTTGGAATGTTGGAGGCGTTCGGGGCGTGCACTCCTGCATTCTTACATTATGCGAGTGTGGCACGAGAAGTGCCGCATTACCTACCACTCCCGAAACTCCGAAAGTTTGGTGCGACCGACCCACTTTATTGACGATAAATAATCCAATCACGACCTCTTCACAACGCTCGTTTAATGCTCCTTTCACCCTCATCGAAATGTCTCTTGCGCGCCCAAACTCATGATATGCAGAAGTGTCTTGAACTGCACGATCAAAGCAAATCGCGATCCAGGCCTTAAAAAGTAAAGTGTTGCTTGAACAAATCAACTGTTTATTATTTAATTACCAAGAAATAATATTAAGGCACGTTCTAATTACATGTAGTTTATCATAGTAATGACAATGCAAACTGTGTATTTTATATTATATATATATATTTTTTTTCAATAACAAATCTGTAGAGAGGAAGAGTATCCAGCGCGAGTCATTCCTCATCGCTCAATATTGCACATTTCAACACATATTGACTCCTGCAACACATTAACAATAACGAGTTTTCGGCACAAAGGATTTGAATGCTGGAAACTACGATCGGCGGACTGCGATACAAATCTGCGACTAGTCCAAAACTAATCGAAACGTCGGCGTTTGCATGACCTATAAGCGACCGTAATACCGCGCGAGAACGCTGAACTTTAAAGTTCATCATGGACTCAATTTTATCGGGTGGAGTTCGTAGAGAGGATTTGTGGTTTCGGCTGTCCTGTGCAGCCTTGACTCAATTGCAGATCGCGAGAAGACCGCAAACTGCCGAAGTATCCAAGGGAAAGATTGTTTGAATAAAATGTTAGAAAACGAAAAGAAACGAGGCAGAGAGAGTGAGAGAGAGAGAGAGAGAGAGAGAGAGAGATGAGAGAGAGAGAGAGAGAGAGAGAGAGAGAGAGAGAGAGAGAGAGAGAGAGAGAGAGAAAGGTGGTCGCGACAGGGCTCGTAAGAGCAGAAGTATACGACAGGCAGAAAAGTGAGAGGAGGTGGCATCTGGTCGGCCTTGAGGCCTTTACAAGGAACATTTCACTCACAAAGAACATCCGAGCGGCGTCCTGACACCGGGATCGTAACGTTTTGACCACGAACGACGAAAGGGAAGGTGAGAAGGAGAGGAAAAAAAAAACGAAAGCGGTTGCTTACGAGCAGGATCGATGCTATTCTTAGAAGTCGGAGAAGAAAAGAAAATGTCATAGGTAGAGAATAAGACGTTTCGACTTAATAAAAATTCGCAGGAATCTAGTCAAAAAAAAATTGACGTTTAAAATAAGTCATGTACTACATTGGGACAAAAATGATAGTGATTCATAATGAAGTTAGCAATTTAATTCGCTCTTTCGTCTATAAGTCTTAATTCCGGAAGATTGACATTGAAAATCGACGGAAAGACGATGTATAATATGATAAATCGACAAGCAGCAAAAGTAATTAATTGACGAAATACTTTTAAACGCGCGATATAGAACGAAGACAATATGAAGATGCACGTGTGCACATTTGCGATTGCACGTGTATGAGCCGCACTTCCACGACAGCCAGCGCGCCTACGTAAGATTCTAATCGTGAATCGGGAGTAATCTCGCACGCGGTTCACCGGTCATCCTTGATCGCGACGGCATTCCGTCAGGAATTTCCCGTTTCTCTCGACCTCCGTCGCTATTACTGCCAACACTTCCCGCCACCCTCAGTCGCAGCGAAACCGTTATCGTTTATTGCGGAAGGAAAGTAACAAATAAACGGTTTCTCTATCGTTAACGAACGAAAAGAAAAATAGCGTCCAACGAAGAATTTCGATGTCGCTATTTATGATTTCTCAGGCCGCGCGTGCGAAGCTCTTTTTACCGTCACGATTTATTATCGCTGTTATTATGGCAAAGGTTAAACCTGACTTCATCTTCGAACATTATCCATTCTCTGATTGTTTCATTGTCTATGGGATTCTCTAGCGATTTTAAGAACGTCTTTTCCTTGGTGAAGATTACATGGGATATCACTTTGTCGGCAACTTTTCTATTTTTAATATCAAACACTGCAGTAATTGCGGTTTAAGAATTTATATTCCATGAAGTTAAGATCCTGCCACGGTTATAAATGATTTAGTAGAAGTATCTAAAGTTTAGTTGGATTTATGTATAAATAATTGTGGACTATCAAAATATAATAATTATTTAGGATGCTCATAATAGGCAATAACGTAAAAAGTTTTGACGTTCTAGCAATCGACTTGACTGTCCAATATAATTATTATAATGATTCAACAAAATTATTTTCAGATATCTATCTAAATTTTTAGATACTTCAGCAAAATTTTTCTTTCGGTGTGAAAATAAAACAAAAATTTGTTATGCATTTCTCTATCTGCTGTATAAAATGATAAAAAATGTATATTCATATTCAACTTCATTGCATATTTTATAGTCAATTACATAACTAAATGTCTAAGATAGTTACAATATGCGACTTTTAAGTGTAAACAGAAATATCCCTGGGCAATGCAACAAGTCCCATGTTTAACCTTTCAATAATGTCGTAGAAGAGGTTGCAGGAGTAATCATGCTTTTATGTGTATTTTTTTAACACATTTGTCTAAACCTCTCTATATAAACTATGGTACATTTTGAAAAAGTTTCTTAAGAGAGAATTTATAAATAGATAATTCCTTACATTATTTTATGCTATATGTAGATACATATAATTAATTATAAGAGCTTTCTGAGTCTATTAAAAATTTTAATTAAATAAAGGCTGTTCAGAACAAAAAAAGTGACACCAGGTAAAATTTTCGACTTTCGTATTATGTGTGAATTATATTCCAAATACATTAGTTTTCGATTAGTCAAAGTAATACAAGTTGAATTTGAATATTTCTCAAACAAAAATGATACAAAAGAAAAATGACACAAATCAAAATAGGGATAATTGTTAAAGGTAACACCAGCAAAATTAATATTTACATTACTTTCAAAGAATTTGAAACAAGCAATTTATGATTAGTCCTAGAGTTAATTTATGTTCAATACTGCCTAATAAATAATTTTTAAATATGCTATTATATTTTTTTTCCTCTCTCCTGAACAATTTAATATTTTTTATGCTTGCGTCACTTTTCTTGTGGAATGCGATATTAAACATGTTATTCTAAAGTTAATTTTTTTGTTAATTTTTTTATTGAACACATTCAATACTTAAATAATCTACTTAAATCTTTCAATATACTTTATGTGATGTTTCAAAGTATAATCTAAAATAAGAATAATAATTACCGATACAAGAAAACGTGACAAACGTGACGACGAACGCAAGCATCTCAGCGAACTGCAATTGCATTCACAGTCGCCGACAAAATGTCATTGCAACATAAGGAAACGATTATGGAAATATGGTATGCATTATAACACAGTATATTGCACAAACCGTAACAGTGCATATCCTCCAGAAGCGAATAAGTGTGTTTGTCGATTACATGCGGACTATAGCAGCTCGTAATTACATTTCATTTGCGAGCATAAAGAAGAGTGTTGCGCTAGAAAAAGATATCCTGATATATCATTTCTCGCGAGGCTAAGAATTACACAAGACGATTCGCATCATGACGTGCGAATAGGTTCATCTCTCAGGATGATATAATAAGGAGATATTATCTTCTGCATAACGAGAAATATTGGCGATTGCGAACGCAGGAAATACAAATATAAGTATAAAGTATAATAGTATATTAAATATATTAAATAATACTAGCTGATTAAGTAAGTACGTGAGGGCGAAATTTAACAAAAAAATAATTTACAAAAGAAAAATTAATTTTTTGTATACAAATAACAAAATAAAACAATAGAATAAGGCCAAAAACAAGCAAAAATGAAAATGAAAATTTTTTAATTAATTTGTTTCAACAAAAATGTTGAAAGAGACGGAAGGTTTCGACTTAATTAATCTTCCTTATCCATTAAATAAATAATATTAATAAATAAGACCAACGCAGAAAGTACTGTCAGGTAAATGTAAAATATACATAAAATAAAACAAAATTACTTTACACAGTAATAATTTTTTATACTAAAAATCAAAATATGACATGCTAACATCGCAAATCTAGTACAACGATTCCTCTGTAAAATACAAAAATTTCCACTTTTGGCTGCAGTTTCCGTCAGTACTGCTCGAGTTGTATTAATATACGTAATTTGAAAACAAAATTCCAAAAACAATTATCACTTTTTAATAAACTTTAAATATGGTAGAAAACATCACGGCAATTTGAAGAAAAAAGTGTCGTGGCGATATCGCAATTCCAGTTCTCATTAGTTCTAGCAGAATCCATTGGTAATTAGAACTAATTCTGCTCACTTACAATTAGTTCCGTTAACTTATAAGACATAAATCCTTTTATATTCAAGAGTGCGCAACACATTGAAGAATAATCGCGTGTCACGTGTTTCTGGCCGTTCGATTAATCAACCTCTGATATCAAATTTTAGAATCACACGAACAGGATGTCTCCGTTTGCTAACAGCTTTTCTGTCTCGATTGAACGCGTGTCAATAAGAAAAAAGCGTGACAAGTGTCGTTGACATTTACGGCGGTAACAAGCAATAAGGATTGCGATTCGATCGCTTTATATCCCGATCAAGCGAAATCAATGAACGATAATAACGCCGGTCCAGCGGTAAAGTAAAATGAAATACCAGCGGTAGAGAGGAAGTTGAGAGGAAGAGGAAGGGACTTTCTCTCCCGGGAGGAGAGGAGATCCTTATTCACTTTCCCTGATATCGCATCCGTCCACGCGCGCTCAACGTGCAGGACCAGCACGCGAGACCAGAGCGCAACGATAACACACTGAGAGAAACATTTGTAATATAATTGCATGTTACTGTAATTATGATTATTACTGCTACATAGCTATATTGTTAGCAGTAATAACTAGATGTATATAGTTGATGAACAAAAATGAAGAACTGTATCGTATGGTTGACCCAAAAAAGTGACTACAAAACTGCAACCATTTTTACGAATAATAATAACTGTCATTATAATAATTTTCTGCTATGCTGTATATACATATTTGTCATTTGTGTAGCAGTAATAATCATAATTATAACAATATGTAATACAGATTACAAATTTTCTCTTAATGCAGAAAAAATACTTTCTTGCTCTCGATTATAAAATAAAATACATTTTCGATGAATGCGGTAAAATCTAATGCGCGTCACTTAACTGTAATAAACGACAAAGCAGAAAAAAGTTGGTCAAAGCGTTTCAATCATCATGACAAGTTTGTAATTGTTAAGCCGATTATCTAACGATGAGTGCAGCGATAAATCCGAATACCTAACTATGAGATATTTATGCTTATTTAATTCTTTATCCAATTCTTTGCGCAACTTTTATATTTAAATTACGTAACGCACCGATGCGAATCATATACGAGAAATACGACGCCGTTCTCGGAGAATACGATGCATTCGAGGCGATATTGAATTAACATATCGATATAAGAAAAAGCGATGTAAACACGAGTGACAGTATAATTATAACGTTTTCACCGGCGCAGCGATTGATATTGGGCGCCCACGACATGCGGTGCCACGTGTCGTATACGTGTGTATCAATGTTAAGGTCATCAACAAGGTATCCCAGAACTATCACCAGTAAAGAAATGGCGCCTCGGAACGTTTCATATCGTTATTTAGAATCTACTTTCATTAATTAAATGTAAAGGTGGTATAAGAAGTTTTATTGCTACATAATGTTAAGCGTTATAATATTATTAATACACTTTCCTTGTCTTAATCATGTTCCTCAAATAATTTAAGTTATCGGTTACTTGTATCTTGAGCGAGACTCTCCACCTGACTTAAAATTATCTGGAAAAAAAAAGTTCTTATTAATTTGATTAATACATTTCCCTTGTCTTTATTATGTTCTTTAAATAATTTAAATAATTCTTTAAACAATTGAAAATGCAATCGTTATACTTACATACATATTATTTACATTATTCTTTAATTAACTTAAAAAAGCTATTATTATTATATCGATCGCTTTTATCTTACGCAATACGTTCCACCCGACTCAAAATTAACCGAAGAAAAAATAATTAATTCTTCAAAGCTATTAAAATATGAAGTACAAATCTTTATCGAACATGTTAAACAATTCAACTTTTAACTTATGTTATTTTTTACATCTGCAGCAAATTTGGATTATTTGTCCTTATTAAAATATATTTATTATTATTATTAATTTTTATACAAGTTATGTTATCTTGAAATTAATAACTGCCTTTTAATTAACGTAAATTATAAATAGATCTTATAGACTCAACATCAGTAACTGTATTGTAGATTTTGACGTTAACTCCAGAGGATTAAATATAACAAAAAATTTTTATTGCAATGTAATATTAATAACATTATAATTTCATTAACACATTTTCCTCTGCTTTACCATGTTTTTTTAAGAAATATAATTTCAATTTTAATTATCGGTTTTACTCGCAAAATGTTTCACCCAACAAAATTAACTGAAAAAGAAAATGTTCTTAATATTAATTTACATCCTTTTAGGCTTTAATTATCAGATGCATGAAAATGAAAGAATCTGAAAATTATTTATAATCGAACAATTATCAATACTTTTACGCGTTGAAGATAACTTTCATTATTCATAACTTCCGATTGGCTCATCCTTAGATGATAGTTCTTTGCGATTCTGGCAACTCCCTGTATTCTCTATGTATATAACGAATGTAGAACTTCGCGATCGTCATGATGTAAAGTAGGTCAAGTTGATATCCGGTTTCGCGAAACCGGAATGCCCGACTGCGCGCCAGATCTTTCTCTACAAGCGATTCTCGAACGGGATGCATTTTGTAAAGCGATAGCGCGCATTAGATATGAAGTATCCATCAAAGTCGAAAAGAGAAAAGGTACTCACATAACAACCTATTTTCTTAAAAAATTTATAAGTTTCTCTTTTAAATCTTACGAGAGATACGTAACATTTTCTGCTCGGATAGAGAATAATACATTAATGCCATCTGGTTTTCACCAGATATGTAGTTTAACTTTAATCTCAGTTCAACTTATTCCTCATTTTTATCTAATTCTTAGAACTATTGAAAAAGAGGAAAAGTAAGTTAAATTGAAATTAAAATTAATTTACATTGGCAAAAACGGACCTAAAAGTAAGACAAATAAAGAATTTTGTTATAATATGATAAGAATGACATAGGTAAAAAAAAAATTAAAATAATAAACTTCGAAAAAAAAAAATATTAGGAATTAAGCGCAGATTAATCTTATATATATTTGATTTATACAGGAGTTTTTGTTATTGAAAAATTATTATACGTTTTAAAATGATAAAGATAATTATGTCACTATTTTGCTTTTAATTTCTCAAACAGTAATAATGTATCTTTCATAATTTCTATCTCATTATTTCTTTTATCTATTCATATTTTCTGCACACAAGATAGATATTAATGCCAGTTTCCACTAATATAAATTAACTCTAATCAATTCAAATTGCTCTTCATCTTTTTTTTACTCTTATACATGTACCATTCTGTATTGTAGAACTATAAAAAGATAGAGAAAGAGAGAGAGAGAGCGAGAGGGGGAGGGGAGGGATAATTAGTTGACCCGAAATTAAAGTTAATTTAATGGAAATAAGCATAAAAGTAATTAAGTAAAATGAACAAATAAAGAATAATCTTATTATAATAACATTGATGAAAACGGTAGATTAAAATGATAATTACACCGTTATTTTATTTTTTACCTCTCGAACAGTAATAATGTTTCTCTTATAATTCTATCTTGTTAGTTCTTTTACGAGGGAGTAATGTATCGTCATTACATAAGGAAATACAACGGTAGATTCTTCGAAGACAGAGAGAGAAATAAATTATAAGAGATATACGTCGCGGATATGTGCTTTCAAGCGTACGGTCCGTTGAAGACGAACATGTCTCGCGCCGGTTTCCCATAAGCTCGTTGATAAATGTGCGTTTGCAAATGGGAAAACACAAGGATTATTTCCGACATATGCGTACGTTATTAGTTAACATGCGCTAACGCCAGGCGAGAGAGTATCGAGATAAACGAGAAAGGAAAATGCCTGGACCGGTCGATCGCGACAGAGAGAAAGAGAGAAGGAGAGAAGCGAGTGGGAGGCACTTTCCATGAAATTCCTTTGGGCGCCTCGACGGATTTCATCATCGTCGTCTCGTCTCCGCTCAAATCGAAATCGAAAACACTTTATTATCACTCGCAGATACCGCATCTCTTCGCTAACGATTCATTCGCGACAGTAAAGCCCTTGACTTAATTGTAGAATAAATGGATGAAACAAATAAGTTTAAAAAAAATTCTGTTTTGTAAAAATGTCATTATTTTCCTAAAATTGAAATCGTCATTTGGTTGCAAAGATTTTTTTAATTTACACATCTCATTTTTATCTTATTTTTTTATATCAATCAACAAATCATTAGTAGGTAAATAATGTATGATAGCTATAAAAAAATGTAATTTATTTTATATAAATATTCCCTTAAATTGAAATTATTCGATTTTGAAAACATTTTTGTGCTTTTATCTTATTCTCTATTTTATTTCGTAAATATTGGCACACAAAAAGTTACAAATTTATAGTGGCTGTTAACGTAATGGACTATCTTATCGTACAAGCGATTTTCGCCAATAATGCCATTGTCTTCGCATCTTCATTAATATTTATGCAGGCGGTAGAAATTCCGATTCTTTCCTGTCCTTAACATTGAATGAGTTAGCCGTGTTCGATTCTAGATATGCAAGAAGATACCTATTTTGTCAGGATTTCACTTCAACGTATCGCATTCACGAAAGCTTTACAAACAGCTATGATCCCATATAGAGAAGAACATAATTTACACGCGATCACGCTGTCGTCAATCGTAAAACAAATTAACAAACACTTTGTCTTAAAAAAGCGAAATGAATGTGACAGATATACAAACTTTTTTTTTTCAAACTGTTATAGCCGTGTATACACCTAGCGAACAATGAACACAAAAGTTTGTATTGTTATAATATTTATGTTACATAAAAGTCGCACAAATTTAATTGCTATGAGCAACGAACATTGAATCTGATCGAATGCTAGTATTCTAACAATTAAGAAAAAGAATAAACTAGTCATAAATACAAACACCAATGTCTGAACATTCGCGTTTGGTGTTCGCTTACTAGATACGCGACTTATTACTAATATTATTAACGTAAATTATTAATAATATTACAAAAAATTAATATACAGTAGCATAAAACTATACAGTTTGGAAGACGACTTATGAAATTAAAAAGTAAGTTTAAACTCCTTGATATCGATGACGTTGACTTCAAAACGTGTAATAATTAAAAATATATTCGCTAATTATAACTAGCGATTTGACTCATATTACCTGTCAATTTTGTTTGTAACTCTTACCTTTAATTTTAATATTAATATTTTAATCCATTGCACTTTCTTATTTTTATTTATATTTTTGTAATGCTTGTAACGTGTATAAAAATAAAAATCAATTTTTTCTTAATGGAATATTTCAATATAAGCTCATTCACATTTCGCGTTCTCATTCATGTTACACGTTTTGAAAATAGAAGCAAAGAAGTAAACTCGTGTTCACATCCAGAGAAAGCGAAGTTTGTAAACGTGAATCCGAACTGAAAACGACACAAACTATACCTTATTGGCTAGTAACAGCCGGTTATTGGCTACACGCCATTTGCCGTGATGTTTTTACATTTGATCGGTCTCGTTTGATGGACAGCTGCGAAGCATGCGGCTACTCAAAATGCTGACTTCTTTGGCGAGTCGCCACCGTCTGCTATACTTTTACATGAATTAATCACGTTCTATGTTTCTCGACAAAATGCATGCGATTAAAATACTTTCTACTTGTGAATGGAAACCTTTAAAGATACCATGTATTTCGTTTCATCTTATAATTTTGCATACAATGTAATAACTAATAATACATTGACAAAAATGTTTAATTAAAAATAGATAAACCACAAAATATTGATTCTCGCCTATTTATGATGCTCGAAAAAGCAAAGTGAATAATCATCAATTTGCACAGCATACTTCAATTTTGAATTTAATGAATATTAAACAAAAAATTTGTGTTTCTTCTGATGTAGAATAAAATACTTATGTAAAACTATCACGTTAAAAACAGTGTTAAAAAGAAACATCAATACCACCGAAGCACGCAGTACCGCTCATGCAAGTTCGTCAAGTCACGTCGAAATTATGAAGCATATGCACGTACATGTAAGCGAAATCTGCATTGAATCGTAGATTTAGACAACGTGGGGAAAGACGCAGATTATAATTATTATAATACTTATTATAATAAGTATTATAATACTTAATAAGATAAATAAGATAAATTATAATATAATAAGTATTATTAATAAGTATTATAATAATTTATCAGAATTTAATCTACATACTGTAGGAATTTTCAAAATTTAGTAAATTTACAAATTTAGTAAAAAGATCAGTAAAAGTTTCTAAAACGCTGACACACGGGGAGAGAG
>NW_017277148.1:595201-634475 GCF_001594065.2 Cyphomyrmex costatus | reverse complement strand
GAGAGAAGAGAGGAGAGAGAGAGAGAGAGAGAGAGAGAGAGAGAGAGAGAGAGAGAGAGAGAGAGATCTTTGAAGTTTAAATAAGGCTAAAGGATATTATCAATCTCCTATGACTCCTTAGGTTTACCTCGAGGAAACACCGTTTCATAAAAAAAGATCATTTGACTTCTTTTACCTTAATTACCCCAAAATACATATCCTTAACTTAATAAAATCTACAAAATTACGTTTTTTGAAATATATATATATATATATATCCTGTGACATACATATCCAATACTGATGTGATAATTAGAAGCTTCTAATAACAGACATCTGTATAACAAACACTTGTTAGAAAAAATATAAGTAAACAGTACGTATCTATTAGAAATGGAGCAATTCCATCAGAATCTTTAAGCTAAAAGTACTTTCCAACTGAGTTAGAAGTAAAAAAAATACAGAGAATAGAAGATGAAATGCTTTATATTATACGATCGAGAGCATAAAACAATATCATATAAAGATTATTTACCAATTATCTATCAACGAATAAGTCCACAATTAAACTTTTTAGTTCTAGGTCCAATACAAGATAAACATCTCACCTACTTCCTGAGAAAGTGCTCTCGTATACTATCTACATTCCACATTCGCATACCTATAATTATGATGTTGTGACCGAGATCGTTTCATGGATAGGAAATCACCTTAGAGGCTAAATCGATAGCTTACTTCATGGTTTAAACATTTGACAATGAAACATGAGACGAGAGACAAGAAAGAGGATCGCAAATAGAAAACAGGCTTTCCACTGACTTTTCAGACTTTTCGAAGTCTCGTTAAACTACAAATACTAAAAATGTCTTTATCCTTACTGGCGTCAAGAATTCCAGTCAGGTATTATGCGAACTCGCGAGCTATAACTGCTTTTCGAAAGTACTGGGAAAACGTCGGTTGGTCCTTTAAAGGTCGATTGGGATGCAGCGCGCGAGTTCCGCGAAAGTGCAGTCAAGGTTCTCCGTTTCCCGCAAACATAGTGGTGTATATATATATATATATCTCTGTTAAAATGCGCACGTATGTGTACCAACGACCTCGGCTCGAAGAGACACGCGATCGAGATCGAGAACCGTTCCAAAGCGGCACTAGCAATCTGCGGGAGTTCCTTCCATCGAAGATAGAAAGGAGAATAGCACGTCACTCTTACGGTTCGAGATGCAAAGTGCATCAGGTCGTTTCGCGTGTCTTTTAGAACCTACGAGGTGTTTTTCTAAATAAGGCGGAAAATAATTAAGGATTATCTCTTTCACTAAAAGGAAAATGTTTATGACATTTATGATGCTTACGATAATAATGTGGTAAAATAATTATGATTAGGAACTAAACTTTTATAATTATTACTATAACGTTAGTAATAATTTTATTTGTACAGTTCTGTACACTAAAAAAAAAAAGAGTACATGGCTGCCCTCAGTATATTATCAAAAATAAAAGCATTATTGATATTCAAAAACTCTAAATTGTTCAAAAATTTTGAACAACCTTCTTTTTCTTTAACAATAAAAAAACGTGAATAAATAAATAATTGAAAAACAATTTGTAAGACAAAGTTTTAATACTTCCTTTTACGATAGGCTGTTTTAATTGAAGTTGCCATTAATTATCCGTCCATTCACGTTTTTGCTACTTGCTTTGACGGACGTCAAGTCAATCGCTCAACGTGATTTGACATCAGCAATAAAACAGCAGCGAGACAAACGACAGACGGAAATTTCACTTGTACGAAAGGTCGTCCATGAAATTTCTCAAAACTTTTTTCTTCGTCCGCGCGATTTGTTTGTCCCGACGCGATCTCGGTCAGTCAGGAATTATTATTCGACAAGGTCGCCGGACCCCGGTGATTTTCACGTGCACACAGAAGTTCGCGCACAGCAGTCAACGGCCGGCCGTATTTAGCCTTCGACTCGCATATAGCAGGCCCGCCGTTGCAGCGGATATCGCACACACCGCGATGAATGTTAATCATCTCCGAACTGATTCAATGCCCATACATTATAATCATACATTACAAATACCTTCTCGTTATCGAATCAGCACCCTCAAGAATATACCAGGCACGTTGAAGTAGTAAAATACTTAGATACCTCTTTGTCGAAATTATAAAATAAAAAAGAAAAATAGCAGTTCTCGTCTAGTAATTTTAACGTGATATGGACGTAACTCAATTATTTTATTTATCAACCCGCCATCAGAGGTCTATCGATGTTCGCAAAATTTCTCGCAAATGCTGAGATACGCGTTGTCGCTTTATATACATAGAATCTCGATTAATAACTTACACAGGCGTCTAAGGTAGGTTTCCATTACAATACCTTACTGATGAGTCCAGTAGTGGAAACCGGGACGAAACGCCAACTCGTGATATTCCTCGCAATCTTATTTTTCACAGATTTAGATTTAATATTACTTCAACATTATATCGTTAAAATTTAATATATGTCTTTCAACATATTATTAAGATCCAATAAGATGCTATAAGCATCAAAATTTGTTAGATTGCTTGTCAATTTAACTAACAATAAGTGATATTACTGCGGTAGTAAGTATGTATGCGTCAATGCTGAAAAACTATCAGCGTCGCGATTTATGGGGGGATTTATATGCGATAAAATTCACACAATTATAATAAGCACTGTGATCCAGCTTTGACCGTAAATGACTTTCTTCTTCTAGTTTATTATTGTTTATCAATTATACGGTCTTAAAAAGTTTCTAGTATTTTATTTATTTACAGAAAATAGTTTTGTTCGGCTCTTTGTGATTCTATTGCCTCTATGATTTTATTTCTTTATGTATCTTAATATCGCGTAAGCGTTATTTATAAACATTACTTATAAATTGCAAATAAACAGGAATAAAGACATATACAATAAATAAATAAATAGTCTCCTGACTACTTATTTATTTATTGTATATGTCTTATTTATTTATTCTATGTCTTTATTCCTGTTTACCTAGTTATAACACATTAAGGATTGTGTGTGTAAGAGTTGATTTTTTTTATAACTTTAATATTTATATTACTATAATTAAAATCAAAACACAAATTCTCAAAGTCAATTATCAATAATTACTAGAAAATAAAAATATCTAACAATATAAAAAAAGAATCGACTAATATGTTTCCACAAATAAACAGCATATTTAGAAAAAAAGAAACAGCCGAAATAGCAATTCTAAAAATATCACAAAACTCTCCTATATTAACACAAACAAATAATGACACTGACAACACAGATAAAGATGAAAATGGAAATTTAATAATAAACAATCCTAAAATATATATATACATATATAATATAAATTTGACATAACGGGAGCATACTTTGCTAGCATTAATAATCGAGAAAATAATAGAAATCACACAACTTAATAATATAATAAATAAAAAACCAAAGGATTTTATAAAGAATTAATTAAAAAAAGACAAACAAAACGGAATATCAATATGTATATTCAGCAAAATAAATTTAGTCGAAAATCTGGACCCATTAAAAAAAACTCACAAATTATTTTATTAATACAGAAGAGGTAATTAAAATATTTAAGAAATTTTAAATAACTAGAAAGAAATTTTAAAAAGTCGTGCGATAAATAGATAATTCCTAGTATAGTCCTAAAAAACTTACCTCAAAAAACAATCGAAGAATACACAATAATTTTTAATAATTTACTAAATTAATCTATATTTCCGAAAAATTGGAAAATAAAAATAGTAACGATATTAAAAAAGAACGAAGACAAAACAGCTTCATCCAGCTATAATATACTTTTAATAAAGCACATAAAATAATTATCAATAGAAGGTTAACGAAATTCTGTATTTAAAACACACAATATAATACTAGAATATCAATTTGAATTCAAAAGTAACCACTCTATTATGTTACACGAATAGATTAACGTTAGACATTAACTGAACACTAAATGATATATAAGTAATGCCTTGGAGTTTGCTTTATAGATTTAGAAGAAGCGTTCAATACTATATTTGCATCTCTCGTGGAGAAAACCCAACACACATCTCTTCAGTAACAATATAGGAATATTACATGGCGCATGGTTCCAAATAAAGAAAATCTGAAGAAAACAAAAAAAAGGAAAAATATTGATGAAACGACGTATCAAATTAAAAGGCAAGCATACATAGGTACCGTCACTAAGACTACTTATTATATAGAGCAAAATGGAACATACACTTTCGTCAACGTTCAAACCATGCTTTAAAGTACCAGTTCTCGTCCGATCACTGAAGTCAAGCAGCATTGGGCACGGTTAGTACTTGGATGGGTGACCGCTTGGGAACACCGTGTAACATTGACAATTTTTTTTTACATTTTTTTGCATAGTACACACCACAAAAAAAATAACACGCAGAAAAAACGGGCCACTTGAATTTTAGCACTAATTTTTAATATCTTCAAATAGCAATAACTCAGTGAAAAATCATCGTAGCGAGATGTTTAAAAAAGCGTTTTAAAGCTTTAAAGTACCAGTTCTCATTAGTACGCGTATGCCCAGGACACAGAACACATCGTGCGTACACTTACACCTTCTTTTTCATTCCTTTGTTGGTATATTAGCAAAAGATTTCGCCAGTATTTCGCTCTCAGAAGCGAAAACTACAGATAAAGAAGTCGTGAATAATAGCGACGATTGGAACCTCATCATAAATGAGTCCGAGAAGACCCAAGACGAGATAACCTCAAATCTTGACCAAGGCAACAATAGTAATTTAATCCAATCTACGATTGAGAAGGTTAAAGCGATAAATACAGATGAGCTTTGATCGCTTAAAGAAACTCCCTTGTACCTACTTTAAAAGAGCACTTAGTAGCGGATTCATTCCATCAAAGCTTTTCCATACCTATAAACTCATTTAGTTACATTCAAGATGCCAATGGCGTTCCAATAATCTATCATTTCCCTAGGCGTAATAATAACAAAAAGTTACAATACCTACAACACACTGATGCTAACGATCCAAAAATCGCATGAAAATATAGTACTGTTTTTCCCAATGCAAATAAACTTAAATGTAAAAGAACAAATTCGGCATATTGGTGGCTTGACAAAAACTAGACATAAGCAAGATCTCAAACAAACTGTGTAACCCTTTAACTCCATCTAGATTATTAATTTATTTTCCAAAACCCTCCACATAGAATATTAAGCATACAGGTTTTTTGGAGCACAGGGTTTTCTTCTTTTCTTTACTCATAATTTGTACAAATAATCAGCTTACATACTACACGTTTCTTTTACAGAACTATAAGTTGTATTTCCATATAAATACTTCAGATTATTAATAATTATTATAAAAATGCAAGCGATCTAGGTGACGAGCGTCTAAAGTACCGCTATTATATAACACACAACAAACGTAGATGTTACTCTTTTTTTTAATTTATAATATCATATATGTAAACAAGAAAATGTACATCTCAATAACCCGCAATAAATTAATTTTTAAATGGTTTAAAAACCAGTTCTCGCGTCTGATCACTAAAGTCAAGCAACGTTAAACACGGTTAGTATACTTGGATAGGTGAACGCTTGGGAACATCGTAAGATGTTGTCTTTCAATTTTTTATTTTTTGCCGAGCTGAAGAAAAATCCTGTAAAGTAAAAGTAACTTTAATGCAGAGATCTCGGAACAGGCTACGAGAACAAAGATATTACGTCAATTGTATATACAAATATTGTAATTAATTTCTTGCTTTGGCATTTGTCATTCTCTGCTGAATAAAAATACATCTTGCGGGCAGAGTGTCGAAAGATTCGTTATGACTCTGATATTGTGTTCTTATTGCAAACGTGGCTTGCCGCGAGATAGGAACTGAGCCATGAGTTTAGGCGGGTTTTCGTGACACTGTGGTTAGTCCTCTTGCGAAAAGACCGAGGTGAAGATTGTATATTCCGCGGTTATATTGACAGCAGCGAAACAACGATCATGTTTCTCTACACAGTTGAATTCCTACTCTCCCATTCGCGGTTGCTTCACTGTTCTTGCCGGACGAGTAGATGATCGCGATTTGAATATCGTTTTACGGACTTTCTGCGCGACGATTCCGTTCCATTCAATGCACAATACAACATTCGAATATTACGTTCGCCTACGTGGCGAAGAGCTTGTTCCAACAATTGAACTCTGCGTTATGTCACCCCATTCGCGGTGTAATAGCGCGGCAAAAAAGACATTGTTCTCTTGCGTTTCACGTGCCTGCCTATTCGAGGGGCGCGCACGGGTGCTCTCCTTGCTGAGAGAAAGTCTCGTAGATACATACATATGTATACAGGCGCACACACACACACACACACATACATACATGCTTGTACACGTGTACCGGTTGCTTACAGGTGTATATGCATACGCCTACGGAGAATCACTGTTTCTAGTCCACGTATATCTCCGCGAGTATAAGTATAGTTATTGAAATACTTGACTGAAGAATCCGATCAATGATTCGACTCGTAATTTATACTCCACTAGTCATTATCGCGTATTATATCTAAGAAGCAGGAAGATATCTGACATCTCGAATTTTCAAACAATACTTACAAAATTGCAACGTCATGGATGCCTTTTATGTAAAAATTCACTTTTAAATTTGTGCTTTTGAATTCACTTCTTTCCATGTTTATAAATACAGATTCATTCTATTTTATAAATACGGAAAATTAGTTTACATATTTTTTTTTGCTGAAGTATCTAAAAATTTAACTAGATGTAGATCTGCAAATAATTTTGTCGAGTCATCAAAATAATTACTCAAGCTTGATAGAAAAGTCAAGTATAATAAGCAATGCTGCATAATCTTTAATTTTATATAACAACCAATTTGAGCGTCCTACATAATTAGTTTAATGATACAACGAAATTATTTTTAGATCTATAACTATACTTACAAACTCTATGTGTTTTATCGTCATCGATGCGATATAACTTCAATCACACGCATTTATCACATTGCTGCAGTTAATGGATTTCGATTGACTATAAGTAGAAAGGATGGTTTCGCTAAATATCTAATCTAAAAATTTAGCTATATGTACGTGTGTTAAAAAATCCAAGAAAATATCTCTACTTTTAATTCCTCCCTACTTTATTCTCTTCCTACTTTTATTTGTCACTTTTCTGTCGCGTTAACAGCACCCCGTGCTTAGGAAATTTCGAATATTAATGACTGACGTTACCTTTAAAACTTTATCAATAAGATTTCCCCCAAAAACACAAACCATCAATACGACCGTTCGATATTCTCCACACTCACTCGCAGATTATCATGGCCTAGCTTGGTCCTAATGGTTCGACATTCTTCTTGCGCAACGATCTTTAATACGCAAAGACCTTTAACGCCGCAACTATCTTGTGATTCTTGGCGCGACGCTCCGTGCTGGATAATTTATATGACTGTGTTGATTTCATCGGGCCTTGACACCTACGGTGACAATCGGCGAGCATCATCTTTGCAAATTATTATTAGAAAAGTCTTACATGATTTCTCGCCAACGATTACATGAATCACACGTGATAATCTCAGCGAATCAAACCTCGATGTTAACTAGATTTCTTAAATCGTTTCGTCACATTTTGAATACTAGCTAAAGTGTTGTTTCTAATTTTAGAACTTATCGACACAGTTCTAATTTCTCAAATAGGATAACCAAATAAGGTAAGAGAGCTCTGTTAAAAAAAAGCCAAATAAAAATCCATATGAAATCCCATATAAATCCCAATAATGATTTTTGCGTAAAAAATTTAAGTTTCATAAAAGGATTTCTATATACATATTTTCACACATCGTGTAAATTCCTATATATCTTTTAAATATCTCATATTTATATGGTCCCCATAGATTCCCATAAGAATCCATCTGAAAATATTCAATTGGAAGATTACTGAAAAAATACAGAAAATCTTCTCATGTCAAGAAAATAAATTAATTTCCCAGATAAGTTTGCAACTTTCGTAGAATAACGATAAAAGTTAAGTGGAACACGGCGAAGAAATAGAACCCGCGAAGAGATATCTCTTTGCTGAGTGTAGGAGGAAGTAAAGATGCTGCAGGCTTATGCAATGGCCCCAATAAAGATTATCGATCCTTTCAAGCACGTTTCGCTCTTGGTATCTGTGCGGCGGAACTACGCTTCGCCGGTTGTCGCGGGGAAGAGACCAACTCGTCAAAGAGCGATTCTATTACATTTCACGGTCTCGTGCCCCTTTTCTTATTTTGTCACCGTTCTACGAGAATCTCTTTGACGTGATCGGCTCCGCATTTCTAATGCAAGGACCGCCTTTTTGATGTACTTGGAGTGATTCAGGCGAAATTGCATATTACGAAAGCATCCGTGCTAATCGAGACGAAATCCTCGTGAGATCCCTCCCCGCGTAACTGGAGCCATCATCCGTAAAAAGAGAGGAAGAGATTTAAAAAGAGAGGGGACGAAGATATCTGCCGGATGAGTGAAATTGCATCAGCGGTGTGAATTTTACACTACGGTGAGGAGAAATTTTAGAATCATTTAATAGCAGCGGGAAGCAATCAACAAGCATCGAAAGTCCCATGAATATTACGTCTGGAACTTGTTATAATCACTTTCTCAAACAAGATATTACTTCGTATCTGTTATTTTTCCGTATATCTTTACCCACACAGCACAGAGCATTTGAGCAACATTGCAGCAACGTTGCAATGTCACTGCAATGTCGCTGGAACGTTGCAATGTTACTGCAATGTACTGTACAACTTGCTTTATAAAACAGAATCTCAGCTCGTCGAAATCGCACGTTGCTTTCAATTTGGGGGGAGACTATTCAATACACTTAAGTAGAAAACGGTGCTTCGCGAAGTCGAATCGGACGTCGTGAGAAGTCAGGTGGTTGGACTGAGTTATATGCCGTCAGGCGAACGTGCAGTCAGCCAGGATCTCCCAGGTCTCCTGTGGCCCCCGGTGTGTAGATCGAGTGTACCAAGCCGAGTCGAGTTGAGTTCGACTACGTGGTGTCCACTTTTCACGGGCTGGTGGGGTGCACTCCGGGTGGCCGTGGTGGGTGGCGGTATAAGTAGAGGCCTGCATTCGCCACCGTTCTCATACCCTCACCACGTCCTTCGGCTACCTCTTACTTTTACTTAGTGCCCCTTTTTCCACTTTTTTAATCTTCTCTTTTTTCTCCTCTCTCTCTCTCTCTCTCTGTCTCTCTCTCTCTCTCTCTCTCTCTCTCTTTATCTCTCTCCCTCTCCCTGTCTCCCTCACTCACCGTCTCTCTCGACACACGCACACGCATGCATACTCTCACTTGATCTTTCTTTTTCTCCGTCTATCGGTGCGCGTACGTTTTGCCATTCGTTCATTCGTTTCGCGCCTCGTCGACGAAGTCACGTCACGAAGCTGGACGGAGGTCACGTCGGCCGAGGCGCACATCTTGAACAACCCAGTGGACATATCAACGATAAGATCTCTTTACGTGCAGCTGGAAGACGAGTGCCGATCGTGATCGATCGAGAAAAGGACAGAGATGATCGCGAGTGTCCGGTGACGATACATTCACATACATAGAATATCAATAGTATTCGCAAAAAAAAAAGTATATATCGATATTCTCGAAAGTGCCGAAATACACCGGGTGTATACCGATATCGAGAAAGGTTTCGTTAATCTGAAGCAGCTGGTCACATATCACGACAGAAGCGGAAGAAGGAAAGGCGAGCAAGACGAGGAAGAGAATTGTGTGCAGTGCAGACATGTGGCTAAGAAGCGTGCTCCTGTGAGTACTCCAGAAATCTGTCAACTATAGTTCTTCGTATCTCTCTTTGATCTGAGAGAACGATCTCAGTGTTGATGCGTGTGAGAGTTAGATCTTTGTGAAAATCTCAGTTCAAATCAAATCTTAGTTGTGAGAAATTTAAGTATAATTGAATTAACTACTTTATAGAAAAACGGCAGAAACTTGTTTTTTCTATAAGAAACGGGAAAATGATTAGATAATGTCAAGAACATTACATGTATATATATAATATACATATTTTCTATACAAGTAAATGCACATCTGTATAAAAAAAGCAAGGTATAGAAAAATATATTTTAATATATATATACATATATATATATATATTTATATATATATATATATATATATTGATATCAATATATAAAATAAAATTCTTTCTAACATGTGAATAGTTGAATGAGTAATACGAGAACTACCTAATCCATCAAAAATTTTAAGATTTTATGTATCCAACGATGGATACATAATATCATGGATGCATTATATTAAAAGACAAATAGTCAAAAGAGAGACACGTAAATAAAATTATATAAAATACATAATATTGTTTTTAATTATTAAAAACATTTTAAATATTAAAAGTTTCTAATATATTAAGAATTCAGGAAGTTACGAAAACTTAATTACCTAATGTTGATTATCCACGAATAATAATGTAGAATTATAGATTCGACACAGTTTGTCTGTTTGAATCTAAATTTCTCTATCAAAATTCCTTTCTACATTCATTGAAAATGATAATTAGATTTCAGTCAATACTTCATGCGTGTCTTTATAACCACGCTATGCATTGCACTTCTAAATTAGTTCCTGTTTGCGTATTACTTTTATATAAATACCATTGAATTTATTTTATATCCACTTTTTCATTTTATTTTTTATAATAGTATAATTCTATATATGTATATATGCATAAATATATACATTTCTATTTACATATATATATATAATATTATATATAATATAATTTTATACACACACACGCACGCACGCACACACGCAACTCACACGCCTCTGCGCATTATAAAAAAGTTATACAACTTTTGCTTCAAACGAAAACAAAATCTATTTAACGAACAATTGTAATTACTATATCTTAATTTTTTTATATTAACGACTATTTAACATTTATTCAACGACAGTAATTAGGATATGCTAATGCATCAGAAAAATTATATAGATATAGGTATATGTAGTACTTAAAAAATTTTCATTAATTACATTAATTATACTGCAGTTTATGTGAATAGTGAAAAACGTTTTATTTAAGCGACTCATAAAAAATCACGATTAATGATTATAAATGATTATATCGATATGAAGGAAAGCGGTTTTTCATGGGCACAAGGGATATTACGCTTCTGAATTACGAGAATTATAGTAGCGAAAGGTGCGCGCAATCAGCGACTCACTCTCTTAGATACGCCAATTACTTACAGTTCAGGAGAATGTGTATGTATAATTTATTTGGGAGAAACTTCCAGACGTGTGCCCTCAATTTAAAATGTCGATCAAAGAAAGAAATTAATCCAACTGGATCAGACAATGTTCGATCAAGTATAAATAATCAAAATATGTAAATGTAATAATTAACAAATATATATGTAATAATATAAACAAAAAATATTTATATAAATTTATTTTTATACACGTATATACATTATACACTCACATTTATGTAGAAGATAAATGAGTATCGCCTAGATTCCTATGATGTAAAAATCTAGTTACTGATCAGAGTTACTGGCTATTTATTTTGTATCTATATATCTTTCATATTATATAATTATAATATTTATTTTAATACTTTTAACAAAAGATATACAGTAAAGATCAATTAAGTAAATTTGACATATTCTACATACGTTTCGTTTATAGGTTTTCAAGTCTTTTATTAATAGATCCGTTAGAAATATCTTAGATAATAATTTTAAAAGTACAATCAACTAAATCCCTCTGATTTTAATACACTTTGAATATGTTAAAATACAGACAAAAATGAGAGATAAGTTTTTTTATACGAGTCGTACGTATCAAAGGAGGTCAATTAGTCGTATTCCCTTGTAAGTGAAAGATCACAAAGTTACACAAGCACATAATAAATCATTTGATTACAATAGATTTTGAATCCATACCAAATAGCACGTGTTTTATAAACATTTCCTTTTCCTATATGATTATAAAATATTAGATATGTTGAGGAAAGGTATATAAACCAACACACATGCTATCTGAGATATTACTGTAATGTTTGGCGAAAGCGTCGCAAATATATGAATTTACAACGCTAAAGCACATCATTTGATACATAATTTGATTTCATGGTATTATTAATAATAAAATTGTATTATTAAAGAAAGTTTTTTTTCTATGAAATATAATAAATACACACACATAATGTGTATATAATACATATGAATAAAATATTTTTAATATTCTGTAATATATGTTACTTCAAAAATAAAATTACGTAGAATTTTAAATAATAAATTAATAACAATTAAATTACAAAATTATTATTTTTTTGTATACTCAATAAATATAATTTTAAACATCAGATACATTGGTGATATGTAAAAGAAAGTTTATGTTAATAAACCAGTGTGTTTTAAATGCTTCATTACTCATCTTTCGATTTTATGGTAAAATAAAGCAGGGTAATTTGGATAGATTAACAGAAAGTTTCAAATAGTATAAAAGATTGATTCAATAGTGTATGTTTTAATTGAATATGCTATACGTCTCAATCTGTTATACGATTTGAAAATTTTTATTAACGTAATCCAATAATCCATACTCTCCCTCCCTCGCTTTACCTTACTACTTGCAATAAATAATTCCAACATTGTCAAAAAAAAATCTGATTCTGAACTTACTGATATATTCATGTCATTAAAGTGTCAAATAAAACCATCATACGATTAATCTCCAAAAACAAGACTAAATTATTGTAGAAAATTAATTAAAATTAAATTATAATAACTTTCTAATTATGTAATATTTAAAAAAATAGCTTACTATAAATAGTTCACCAGTTGGGAAACGTAAAAGTATTACGTTATTAGATTTGTTAATAATTAAATTGTTACATATATCTATTTCACACATGACATATATCTTTTATAATTTATGATGCTAGATAAGAAAAAGTGAGGAAAAAATTAATAGAAATTCTAGATATTCTGAATTTTGCATTTTTATCCTATTAACTTTCAGCAAATTTATGCATAGAGAACTGTATTTCGTAGGCGGCACGAAAAACATTTACAGGCTGTAATAGGCTTTTGCTGTAATATTGTGACTTACGTAATGCCAGTGTCTCGTGCCACTGGAGATACCTACGTACGCGCAGTATGTTTATGCAGATACGCTTGTAAGCGAGACCGCTTTCTCCATACGGTTTCGCGATAAATTCTTGTATTAAACTTCTATTTTCGATCTAACAAGATAGATAGGATGCGCCATTACGTTCTTTGATGTCTTAATTATCAAACTGAAAATATTTTGCTTACGTCTTTACTTTAAATATTTTATTACATTTCTCCTCCGAAAAGTTTTAACCGAGTATGTAAGACGATGTAAAATTTTACACAAACATATAACAGTAAAATCTATAAATTCTTTTATTTCGTAATAAAAGAGAGGATTTTAAACATAAAATTAAAATGAGTTTCCAAATATTTTTCTTGTAAGAATTAATCTTTTCTAAATCTCTATAAAATATCAATGTGTCATCAAGCAAAAACATATGTAAACATGTAACGATTTAATTATTTGAAGATCTTGTTCTAATGGTAAACGTATTGACAAATTATAATTGTTTAAAGTTCAAAACTTTTTAGATATTTCTACGTCAATTTTAAATTATAATTTTAGAAACTGAATATTAAGTAATTAAATGTAATTAAATACAAATTGTTGCTGACAAAGTTTCAGAATTCTTAATTTGTGCACGATTAGTTTACGCTGTGCATCCCGATTTTATATTTAAAAACGCATTATAAAAAGATAAATAAAAAATTTTAATAAGACTGATTTATGAAACAATAAACTGATTAAAAACATATAAAAACGATGTAATATTACCACTATAGTGTAATAATCATTATTATTTAAACTATGCAATTGCAAAAGATAAATTGTGAAAAAGAATTTTATTTTTATATTTTTAAAATTTATTTTTGACTGATTTTGTGTAAAAATATATGAATATAATGAGTTCTTACATATTTCTTTAATCATCTAAATAGACATTTTTATCAGTATTAATAAAGTGTAATATAGTTAGAGAGTTTCCGAGAAATGAGAGAGTATTGTCTCTCTTTAGAGACCTATGTCAAGTATCGGCAACTTTCGTATGTTCTCTCTGCCTCCTTGACAACCTTTCATCGAAGAAAATATCCAAGTATTTTACTACTTTGGCGTGCTGTATGTTTCTAACTATATCGATTTGAGCGGAGCTTTTTAATACAAATTTTTTGTAGTTTGTTTTCATGTTTTGCATATTCTAGACTAGATCTAAAGAGGTTTAACAAATTAAACTTGATGGTAACAAACCCAATGCGAACCGTCACCAATTGTTCATGTGTAAAAAATATATTGAAAAAATAACAAATACTCTAAAGAGGATCGTTTCACAGACAAGAACTGATACTTTAAACATGGTTTGAACGATGACGAAAGTATGTGTTGCATTTTGCTCGTATTATTCTACTATGCAAAAAAATGTAAAAAAATGTCAACGTTACACGGTGTTCCCAAGCGGTCACCCATCCAAGTACTAACCGTGCCCAATGCTGCTTGACTTCAGTGATCGGACGAGAACTGGTACTTTATAGCATGGTTTGAACGTTGACGAAAGTATGTGCTGTATTTTGCTCGTATTATTCTACACTCGCACGCAAAAAAACGGTCCACTTGAATTTTAGCACTAATTTTTAATATCTTTAAATAGCAATAACTTAGTGAAAAATCATCGTAGCGAGATGTTTAAAAAAGCGTTTTAAAGCTTGAAATCTCTACTTCTCAGACCGGTACTTCAGAAAACGGTCCTGTCGATATTTTATGAAGTTACACAAACATAAATAAAGATGCATCAGATCTTAAAATTTTGTACAAAATTTATGAAGTTGCACGGCACGAATTAAAAATTATGTACAAATGCCGTTTATAGCTTTCGAAAGAATGAATTTTTACCTTTAATTTCTTTTTTATGAAGCTCCGTACGATTTTTTTTCACTGAGTTATTCAACGTTGAAGCAAAAATGGTCGTTTTTGTTCAATCTCTCTACGATAATTTTTCACTGAATTATTGCTATTTAAAGATATTAAAAATTAGTGCCAAAATTCAAGTGGACCGTTTTTTTGCGTGCGAGTGTAGAATAATACGAGCAAAATAGAGCACATACTTTCGTCAACGTTCAAACCATGCTATAAAGTACCAGTTCTCGTCCGATCACTGAAGTCAAGCAGCATTGGGCACGGTTAGTACTTGGATGGGTGACCGCTTGGGAACACCGTGTAACGTTGACGTTTTTTTTACATTTTTTTGCATAGTAGAATAATACGAGCAAAAAGGGTCGTTTTTGTTTCAACGTTGAATAACTCGGTGAAAAAAAATCGTACGGAGCTTCGTAAAAAAGCAAATTAAAGGTAAAAATTCATTCTTTCGAAAGCTGTAAACGGCATTTGTACATAATTTTTAATTCGTGCCGTGCAACTTCATAAATTTCGTACAAAATTTTAAGATCTGATGCATCTTCATTTATGTTTTGTGTAACTTCATAAAATATCGGCAAGACCGTTTTCTGAAGTACCGGTCTGAGAAGTAGAGATTTCAAGCTTTAAAACGCTTTTTTAAACATCTCGCTACGATGATTTTTCACTGAGTTATTGCTATTTGAAGATATTAAAAATTAGTGCTAAAATTCAAGTGGCCCGTTTTTTCTGCGTGTTATTTTTTTTGTGGTGTGTACTATGCAAAAAAATGTAAAAAAAAATTGTCAATGTTACACGGTGTTCCCAAGCGGTCACCCATCCAAGTACTAACCGTGCCCAATGCTGCTTGACTTCAGTGATCGGACGAGAACTGGTACTTTAAAGCATGGTTTGAACGTTGACGAAAGTATGTCTTGCATTTTGCTCTAAATTCTGGTCTAAAGAACACTAAATCAATAAAATATCATGTGTCGTCAGACTCAGATTGATGGAATTTCTTATTGATTTTAATTCTAATAATATAAACTGTATTTTTATCTTTTAGTTTTAAATTGCTCGTTTTTACTCAATACTAACAAAAATTAATTGAAATATTTTAAAATTCTATCTAAAAATAGGAGAGTTTCGATTTGGAACTCATAGTGTCGGACCGAAAATACATTTTTACATTTTCCATTATAGTTCGCCACAGGTAAGAGATATGTCAAAATGGTCTGAAGCAAAAATGGAGAAAATTATTGAAAATAATATTTCGAACGGCACCATTAGTTTTATTTGCGCCTCGTAGAGAACAAAAACTGCAAATAAGTCCGATTTACTCTCCTCTAAACAGACTTACAAATTCTATTCACACACACATACACAAATAGATATTTTTTATCAATTCTATATCTGACTCAATCGCATAGAAGGGAAAGAACGTGTCTTATAATTTGTTCTAATTTACTCGCTAATGTATTCCAGTTGTAAATTATTTCTATACCGGAAGATTACTCAAACGTAACGGTGCATATTCAACATCGGTTTCCTTGTAAATGTCGTATAATTTTTCTTCTCATAAAACAATAAATTTATTACAGAATATATAATGAACTTTGATGCGATTATATTAATGAAATAAAAATAAAAAATATTTTCTTCAATCTAAAAAATTAATAGTTAAATGAGAATAATTATATAGTAAAAATTATCATATGTTACAAAAATAAGTTTGTATGTTTAAAAATAAATTTTTAAACATAATAATAATATAGCAAAGCAAATTGTAACTGACAACACAAAACCTATTATGTTAAAACGCTATAATATTAAAATTATATATATAATATTGTATAACATTATAATAAATGTTTAAAAATTACCTTAACTTTGCATTAAAGATACACATGTAGCTTTGCGTTAGAGAAATCATATTTAAATTAACAATTTTGTGATCACATATGCCCTTGCTAACTACATTTTACTAAGAGAAAAAAGCTCTAGATGTTTGTATTAATTTCAGAAGCGGCTATCCTTCACTCATGAAAGAAATTAATGGTAACCGATCGTCCTTGTATACGCAATGTCATAAATTCAAGATTCTCATTGTCTCGCTACTCTTCCTTCAGCTTCATTTAAGACCTGCCTTTCTATGTTTTGAAAATTTTTTCCAGAAATGATAGAAATCATTTTAAAGATTTTATTGCTGTTACAAGCTACTATACACTGTGAAAAATAAAATATTAATTTTAACTCAAAGGCGTTAAGTGGATTTTCTGAGACATGCAAAAATGTTAAAATTAACATTTTTGTGTTAATGTTAACATTTTTGCATGTCTCAGAAAATCCACTCAACGTCTTTGAGTTAAAATTAACATTTTATTTTTTACAGTGTAATAAAAATTAATACATGTTATGACGTTATAATTGTTCACAACTATAGAATAGACTATTATGCGTTTCGTGATCATCAATTTAGACAACCTTTAGAAAAAAGGACGTCATATTCAAAAACTCATCTACTAGTCGATCTTAATATTTTTCCAAATAAAAAATTAAATTATAATATTAAAAAAATTATTCCGAATATTAAAATAATTCTATTCACTCCCCCGTGAATTATTTCTAGCAAAATAAAATTTTTTACAAACTAAAAATAAGCTACTTTCTTCAACTTAAGTTACAAAACTTTTTGCTGAAATGTTCCTACAAATTTTAATCCAAGTTTAACGTTATTAATAAACTTTGATTTTTCTGCAACGGGTGTGAAAAATCGAGTCACCGAGACAACCGGACGAGTGTCGGATGCAGCTTGTGATTCGATGACCAGATGTAAACTTTCACCACCAATCAAATCATGCATTAGCTATAGATATTCCGCCATCGTTTACACTTTGTCTGCTTGCATCTCACATGCGCCTTATCACTTTCGCTGATGATGCGTCGTTGTATTAAATTCCGATATACAATAACTTTCTTTCTTACTCTCTTTATGTTAATCACACATAAATTTGTATAATATGGACCTATCATAGAAATTAGCCTATCATTAGTTTGAACTTTCTTTATGACAATAAAAAATAATTACATTTATTAATGTCCTTTTCTTTTTCTATTCAAATTTGCAGAATATGCGGTGTCATTGCGGGCACGCTAGCTGACAGTCCATCGGATATCGTGGAGATATCCGATGCTAATCTGACTCGAAAAAATGTCGCAGCAACGACATATCAGCCACCGCGAGCCATCGCGATTGAAGGTACATTGCACATTAAACGAAAATCTGAAAACAGCATTAGAAAAACATTATCAAAGATGTAAAAATTTCATAAGTTGTTCTATTATTAAAATCCAAATTCGTTGCTTTGCTTTTTTAGAAGTTTTAGGACATATTTACTTACAAACTTTATTGACTGATATTGGCTTCTTCGATATTTTTAGCTGATATTAGCCAAAACAACTTTAAATTCTTGTTTTTTTATATATCCTTTTTTATCTAAATCATTACATATCTCTCAAACTTGTAACAGTTGACTAAAAATTATTGTATTTTATTAAATTTGTTGAATTTTTAGCGGTTAAATGAAACATAATTAAAAAACTGTAATGAAATTTCAGACTTTGTAACATCGCACAAGCTACCAGAAAACGTAGCGAAACCAGTGGACGATGATGACGAATACATCGATGAAAAAAAAGTCACATTTAGAGACAATAAGCAAGCCAAAAAAGTCGTTCAGAAGTTCGAAAATATCGAAAAAAAAACGGCTACCCTCGAACCTGCCAGACGTTTAGATTTGGCCGAAGAGGACTTGGAGAGTCTCAACGCTAAAAGACAAACACGAGTTGAACTTGAAAATTTTAGCGACACTGGGAAGGTTCTGCAAGAAGGCAGATTACAAAAAATTGATTTTAAAAGGCCGCGACCGACTGAACAGGATGAGGTTATTCCGGGAGTCTACGTCAGGTAAATGTTTTTGTGTAACTCGTTTATTCGCAAATCTTTCTATAAGTAAAATTCAATGAAATAAATTTCTGACACAATAACCGATAAATTGACAGCAAATACTTTTATTTTAATTTTTTGTCATTAATTCTTAATAATTTGGTTTTTTATCGACACCTAAATAACTAAGAAAGAAATAAAAAAATGTTCTAATCTACCTGTTTTTTTTTTTTAAAGAATAACAACTTGTTTTTAATAAAAATCTCTCTCTCTCTCTCTCTCTCATTTAATATAAATATAAAAAAATTGTTTTCTAATAACAATGTACAAATAATATTTGCATATGTTTAGCGCGGAATATCCAACAACTATGCTACCCATCCTAACAACTCCACGTGAAGCACGTAGCAAAGACAACCTTTTTGATTTCGTTCCTGTAAACATTATTCGCGAGGATAGCAAAGATGGTTATGCACGTTTTTCGGACGCAAATTTCGGAGACCTGGGTGACGTGAGTTTGGTACCAGCTGGTACGAATTCTCGTATTCAGGTATATGTAAAATTAATGAATTGATTGTACATTCTCCTTATTCTTATATCTGATTTAATGGGATAAAATGCATGCAACAAGAATTTTTTTCCTAAAAGAATATAAACATATGCAGGATGTTTCTTGAATCGGTCTCGCCACGATTTAGGAGATACTTCCGATGAGTTAATAACAAAAGATTTCTAATAAAACACACATTTGGTTTATATTTAGTTAACTTATTGAAATCATTGATTATCTTGTTTTCTAATAAAAGTTTGTTAGTATTTAATGAAAAAAATTAACTGTGTAAGAAAAATTTCAAAATTCATTATTTAACGTAAAAATCGAATAAGTGAAATGAAACTATATTTTACTTTCAAATGTAATTTAAGCAACAAATCTGTCATCAATAACTAGCAGTAAAACATACATATGTAACAAACATGATATTGTATATAATAGAAATATACCCACATATGTAAGCCATATAGGGTCAGCAGTTACAACAAAACCAAAGCTTAGCTGACTTGACCGTCAATTGACGGTCAAGATTTTGTCAACCAGTACTGGGTCATCACAGGTAAATAACTAGCTAAAATGACTGGGGCAATCAATATTGCACTAATACACCTGAATTGTGACCACCAGTAATGGCCCAGCATTGGGATAATAAAACCTTATATGAGATATACATATAGAAATAGTAGTCAAAATACGTAAAACAGAATTGAAGCATACACATAAAGCAATTCGAGGAACACACTGTACTGTATGTGATTTAATTTTATATTCTCCCCTTCAAAAGTCACATTTTCAATCAAATCACGATTTGCTGCTTTCTGCATCTAATAGGTGAAGAAAGGACCGAACGGGAAGGATTACGAATATGAGTACGTGTATTATTACTACGACGAGGAGGATGAAAACAAAGCAGGTACGGCGGGTTCACCTGTGACGAATTCTTACGACATTCCTTCCAGAACAACATCGGCGCCCAGGAGAGTAAGCACCACCAACAACAGAAGCAAGTACAGTACCGTGGAGAGGTCGAGCACCGTGGAACCTAGCAACAACGAGGTCATACCAAATAGAAATGGTAATAGAGGCAGACAATTAGTTGAAACTGAAGATATTTCCGAAGAAAGGCTACCGGCGAATACTCGTTTTCCACCGAGGTATCTATCACAATTATGTGTAACAGAAATTTAATAAAATCTATAAGTTCACAATTATATAAATGTTTTTAATAATTAAGGTCCGGACGTTCGGGCTCTATTAATAATATACTGACAATTTTTTAAAATACAATATTTCTTCCAAGAATGCGTTTCATTTGATTTTTCACAACGCTCGAGCATTATATGCCCTTGTTCGATAAACAACAAGAATAAAATAATTCCATGGACATTGCGAATATCAAATGGACCTTAAGTAACATATCTTCTAAGAATGTTTTATTTTCTCTTTAGTTAGTTTATGATGTATCCAACATTTTTATCGTCAACCTGCTGTTTCAATATAAAATATTATTAATTATACGATTGATTGTTTCAGATCTCGATCAAATCATAATACAGGCACAACGGAAACTTCACGAGCACGTAGTAACCGACCAAGACCGAATCTGGATCTGGTTGATTCCAGCAGCTTCCGAACTCATCAAGAGGGTCCCGAGTTTCCACAAACTTTACCGAAAGGACCTGTCAGATTTTTAGGTGTTACTCCTAATGAGGACAATGAAGAGAAATCGTTGATCAGAAACCGCGGAAGACCACAGAGAATTCAAGAACCCGCTCCTGTCGAAGAAGATGTTGATGACACACCGACACCTAGAAGACGCCTGAGCACTACAGTATTGCCTGAAGTAATTATGCTAACTATTAAAATAAGTTGTTCTGTTAGACAAAAAATATTTAAGTATAATCTAAAGCTGTATACTCTCTAATTTAAAGAGTAGTCATTAATCAAAATATTCTGAATCATTCAAATATAGTATTAAACCGTTTCACAAAAATAGAAACTTTTATATAATTAAAACATAATTCAATCTACGAAAATTCTCTACTCTAAATTTAAAATAAATATCAGACAGTACTTAATAATCAAATGCATTTTGATGCTTAATTACATTCGCAAATACTTCTCATAATTTAAGTTATAATTTAATTTAACAATAATACTAACACATAATACATGCGTTATATTACAAATTACATTGTTGAGAAATTATAACTTGCTATATTATCGTTAGTTGATATTTGCGGAGTAATTTTGTTACAACTAAACATGTTTCCAAGTGACGAAGAATATTACGCAGTACTAGTCAAATAAAAAATTTTACACAAGCAAATTACTTTTTAGAGTGAAGTAGAATTGAGCAGAGGTCAACCGATACATCGTTTCAACGAAGAAAATAATGATGAGGAAAATGCCGCACCAGAAAGATCAGGCAACAAACGCGTACCTTTAGATGACAAGACGCAAGAGTTCAGCGAAACGGAAGCTTCACCGGTCTATCCCAGCGTCACTGTTGACCCCACAGATAATCCAACGACGGAATATCCGTCGGTTATGGATAAGGTTGCTCTAGATCTTTACGCTTTCCTGCAACAAGGACAAAGCAATCTGATAGACGCGACTAGCAGCGATGCTAGCGAAACAACTGGAGACAGCACGACACTATCCGACGATGAGATCACGACCGACTTAACAACATCAGCGGAACTCGTCGACTCTACAATTGTTAATGAGTCCTCTAGCACAACGACGACAACGACAACGACGACGACCACCGAACCGACAACCACAACAACAACGACCACAGAACCATCGACTACTACCACTCAAGCTCCAGGAAGAGGAAAATTCCGACGACCTGGAATTGGCAATCCAGCTATCTCAAGAAACCGGTAAATTTTTATACAATAGTAATTTTCATTAAGATTGTATTACTAATATATATAATTTCGCTTTCAATTTCCTCCAGGTTTAAGTCCAACGGCAGCACTAGCACGACCGAAGCACCAGCAGAGCCGACCCAAAAAACCCGAACACGTTTCGGCAGCAATGGTTCAAACGGTGGTGGATTTAAACGACCTCGACCGGGCGGTAATCACAAGCCAATCGAGGAAGACACCGTGCAGAAGGAGACCGCCAGCTCAGCAAACGCAGAGAAACCGCCAGCCGGTCGCGGCAGATTCCGCGCACCATCCGGTGGTAGAATCGCCATCTCCACGACAACGTCGGCCCCGTCGAATGGTTCAACGGCGCCAGCAACGGCGCCAGCGGCACGACCTACCTTCAACAAGGTGAACATCAATCGGAGACGTGGACGACCGACTACAATCGCACCGGGAAGCGAAGAACCACAGGAGGGGGCAACACACTCCGAAAACGGTCAGATCGTCGCTCAGACCGCGCCGGAAAGCGCAACCCCGAAATCCGTTGTTCGCACGAGACTTCCTGGCGCGCCTGCGATCAGACCGGCCATCAGACCGGGTGGTAGAGTCAATTTGAGACAGAAACCAGGACAGACGACAACCACAACGCTTGCACCGGAAGTCCCAGAAGGCCCTGTTGAGGAACCGGCCGGAGAAGGAACCGAGGAAGAAACTCACGAGGTTGAGACCTAATTTTATTCATTTGCATTTTTTTTATTCTTTTTCTCTCTCTTTCTACATGGTATAAAAACATTTTTCAATATATTTCAAAATTCAAAGAATGTGATTTATTTTTATGAATATTTTTCTGATAAAACATACTATTTATAAATATTATATAAACAATCATATATAAACACAATCGTCACAATCCAATATCAGATAATTATTTTTAAGATTCATTTTTAAATCCATAGACAAAGAAACTAAAAGATAAATTTCATATTAATATAAATTTCGTTATCTTTAAAATAATCTTTTCAATTAATTAAAAATATTTTAAAGAGGATCTTAATTGGATTATAAATATCAACTGTTCAACAAATGTGTCTGTTATCGAGTAAACCGTATTATATGCAAATATCTCCTTCTTTCGATTTACTAGCGATTCCGCATGCCAAAAATAAGGTTATTTAAAATTCTGTCTCAAATATGTATTTATATGTATATTGTCGCGAGAAAACTGCATACTTTGCAAGATTAGGTACGAGGACGCCGTGATGTCAATCGATAAAGTTCTCTCTTCGAGTTTACTTTCACTGGATGGCCTTTCGAAATGTCATCGAGACGGGAGATGGCTTGGGATCGCTTTTCACCTTTCGATTTTACAACTTTGCAGTCCTCATCAGTTACGAAAGCTGAGCACTGATAAGAATAAAAGATCGAGAAACAGAAATTTAGAGAGAGAGAGAAAGAGAATGAAAATAGTAAAAAATGACTTATTATGATAAAAATTTTAAAGAACTGTATCTTTTGTATATTTTTTATAATTTAGTTTTAAAAGTATTATTATATCGAAGAAACATTTATTTACGCTTTGATTATCTTATTATATTTACCTCAAAAATTTTAGTAACAAAGAGAATTTAAAAGTTCCTGCCAGAAACACACAATAAACATTCTATGAATTTTCTATAGACATTCATTAAAAATATTCATGTATTCTATGAATTTATCAAAAACACTGTCAAATATTTATAGTATGTTCATATCTATATCCGAATTGCATAATTAATGAACATATATGAAATTTTATATATTTTATAGAATATTTTTATTCTCTGCGAATATTTTGAAGAACATTCTATGAATGTTCTTTTTGTTATGAATATAAATATCTATATAGAATACTCTATATACTATTTATAACACAATTGATTAAAGTATCCTAAATTTAAAAGATTTTTATTTTACAAAAATCACACAAATATTTATGCTGTCTACGTCACATTTTAACCATATTTCGATAAAATATCAAATTCTGAGAAATTACGAGCTAAATCTCACTTAAACTGCTCAACTAATTGTCTCCTTTGTTTCTCAGGCACCAGCAGAAACTAGCCCACCGTCAAAAGCTACTACAGCAAATCCTCTGAACAAACTTCGCAATCGTAATCGACTGCAAGTACAACCGAAGACCACGACAAAATCACCGGCGTTGTCGCCAGCGATCAGAAGATCACCGCTGTTACCGCGACGCAAGGCAACCGAAACTCCGGCTGTCCAATCGAGTCAGGAGGAGACCGCCTCTGAAGAGGAGACCACTTCCAGCGAAACCGAGCCGACCGAGGCGGTCCTCGCCGAGACCAGCACGGCGGCTAGCACGAAGCACGAGGAGACACGCGGTCTAAGTGGCCTCTTGGCACCCCGACGCAGGATACCAGCGCGACGTCCAGGTCAAATAATCGCCTAGAAATCAAGGATAACGCCGGCCAATCCTGGACCCCACATACCAAGCACTCATCTGAGGATCTGAAAGACGATTCCCGTGATTAATCGAGACACAAAGATAGCAGAGTAAAATCAGACATCCTGTCGTTCGCTCGACTAAATGATACACCAGATGCTAATCTTGGAGCAAGATCTCCCAATATTTGCGTTCTCTCACCTTTTCCTAATATTTTTCTCTAACCGATAAAACGGCATCTTCGCGTGTTACGACGGCAGGTGTATATAATAGTGTCTTTTACGAGAACAACTTCTTTTGAAGAATTTACGTTTGTAATGTTATTATTTTAACGGCCGCTTGAACGTACGTCGAACGCGACGTTCAGTGTACGACATACACATGTAGTAAATTAATATGTAAAATATAAATTAGTGTCTTTCAATTAAAGATAAAATAATATTTTATGAAGTTAATTTCATATTTATGAACGTCCTGTCAATTTCGTATCATGTTAAATTGCCTTTTTTTACAGGTTGATTGTTAATGAAATAACATAGAAAAATAATATGTGAACTATGACTTTTTATTAAGATTAATGACGGACGTTCCTTTTTATTGTTTACCAGAATATATATAAAGTTTAGATAAAGTAGACGATGAATTATACGTAGGTATTCAACGACTATGTTAATAATATGATCAACGATTTTATCATAAACTATCAATCAATGCATTTACTACGTTAAACCGATTTATAAGCACAATACAGTATATCATCTTCGCGCGAATGACATAATTATAACCCAACGCAATAAGATAATCCAACAAGATGAATAAGTATATTTTCAAGTCTTTATACTGCGATAATTGCAACTATCGTATATTTAATTCGGCGAGTTGTGTATTTAACGATTAGCACTTGCGAAGTTATCGAAGTACTATATCTAACGTGATACATGCATAGATATATACATATGTAATATCTCCCCCTTCCCGGGGATATATTTTTAGATTATTATTGCGTGTGCAATGCGTAAGGGTACTTTTGTAATTACAATGTTCCAACATACACTGTAAATATTGCAATTAAACATAAAGTTAATTGTGTTACATTTTCTTTTAATTTTACCGCAAATCCGTCCTCATTCAAAAATATAATTAAATAAAAATCATAGTTAATGTAAGGCTCCATAAATATAAAACAATTAAAATAATAAAGGGCAAATTTGACAGTTTATCAGTACGTATTGTCAAATTTTATAGGATAACAAATTTTGCATTAATAATATATATTTGTATTTAATTGTAATTTTGAAATTTTAACATTGAAAATGACCCGATCGGAGTCGAAACGTCATCTGTTGAATTGTAGCTACATTTTTTAATATTAAAGTTTCAGTTTTGTTATATTATTGGTTCTTTGCCCTTTATTATTTTAATTATTAAATAAAAAATTGATGTTTTCTATGAATGCGCCATACTTCGCACGAGAAACCTTTTGATATAAAAACTTCACGCGACGTTTATTCTAGTAAAGAACTAATTATGAATATCAATCATAGATATAAAAGTGTGTGATAGCGTAATACCAAAATTCTCGATTTCTTTCCTATAATTACGAATTAATTAATTATACACGAAGTCGAAATGTGTCCCTCATTTCAAGCAGAGACAAATCTAAGAGCGGACATCCTGGCCTTTTTATTTATCAAATCTCATAGGGTAATATCCTTGTTTTGTGGTTCTATTTTATACTGTTACGTGGGTTAAACAAGGACGAATCATGGAAGTTGATTATTCATCTTTGTCTAACCCACGTAATAGTATGGAAGAGAACCAGAATAACGTGGACATTACTCTGTGAGATTTGATAAATAAAAAAGGCCAGGATGTCCACTCTCAGGTTTCTCTCTGTCTGAAATGCGAGGGACATTTCGACTTCGTACGATCATATAGAAAAGAAATCGAGAATTTTTTTTTATTACGCTATCGCACACTTCTATATCTATGACTGGTATTGATAATTTCGTTCTTTATTAGCAGAGAGAAACCAGAGCGAGTGGACATCCTGTGGCCTTTGTATTTACAAAATTACATAGGATAATGTCCACGTTATGTGATTCACTTCGCATATTAATTATGTTTTAATTAGAATTGACATCTAAATCTAATTTTAAGAACTCCACGCTGTTTCTTCATGCAAACTATATACATGCTCAAAAAATCATTTCAGAATAGTCGATATTATAAATGTCAATCTTAAAAATCGACTTTAAGAGTCTAAAGTATAAAAATCAACTTTAAGTCGTCTTAACGATGTCTTTTGGAAAAGTCCTCAAGACGTCTTTTTCAAATGTCCTCAAGACGTCTTTCCGACTACATGCAACAGACTTATTTTGGATAAAATCCGAAAGACATCTTAAGAACGTCTTTTGGAAAAGTCCTCAAGACGTCTTTTTGAAGACGTCTTTTGGATGTCTTTCAGACGTGCATTGTTTGCGTTCTGAATACAGATCTACGTCCACATCATCGACTATCGGTAATTATTTGTTTCGCACTTGTTTCGATTCGTTTACGTCAACGTCCAATGATTCTCTCGGCGTCGCCACCAGCCGATAACCGCATTACCCTGCATTACCCCTCCACGGAAGAAACCGAGACTGACCGAGGCTCAGCAAAGATGGTGAAACGCAGAGAGACAGATGTGCAGTTTTAAACGTCCCGATGTCTAAATCGCCAGTGAATAATCACGCGGACGACGGCCGATATGCGAGCGGGCAGTCGTGCGTAGCCTGCAGACGGGATTGAGCGTCACAAGTTGAGAGATTTGTCGTGATCCAGGCATCGCTCGTGGATCCGTAATCGCGGCACGAAGGTACGCGGAGAGGTGCAGAATGTGTCTTTGTTTATGGAGATCAGCTGTGCCCCCCAAAACATCTCGCGTCACCCTTCCCGTTTCGCGCGCTCTCCTCGCGATCAGCGAGCCACGCTGCTATTTTCGTCGAATAAAGGTCAGCCGAATTCTGCCGAATGCGGGGACGAAGTGATCGAGGAGCACGCGTGACGTTCTTCACCGCGCACCGTCCGTACGTGCAGACAATTCGAAAGAGCTTTCTTGGAAAAAGAAAAAATGATAGAAAAAAAGAGAAACCTGACTCAGTGTGAAGATCTTCCGACTTAAAGAGAGAGAGAGAGAGAGAGAAGTCCATTGTTTGTTTGCGTTTCCCAAGAATAGCGCAAACTAAGCTCTTGTTGTTAAATCGCATTTTGCTTCGGAGCATCAAGCTTTGTTGTTTCTGTGCGAGAAAGTACGAATTTTGCAACACACGAGTAGTTCGGGTTTTGTGCTACAGACACCGTAAAGTTTAATTCTCTTTGATTGTCTCTAAATATTATTATTCAGAGAAAAAGTGGGCATGAAAGAAAAGTGTGTCGTACAATGATTAATGTAATTGTAAGAAAACGTTCTAGGTGAAATGTACAATTCGATAAATAATCGGCTGATCCATAAAAATCGATTAATTTCAAAATAGAACACACAATAAGAAAAGATTTTTAAAAAACTGACATTAAAAGAAAAGTTATTTAAAAAAACATGTATTTGGAACAATGCTTAAGTAACAATTGTTTAGTTTCACGATGAGAGGGATGTACGTCATTCCAAGTGACTTTCTTTGTGCATAAGTCAATTGTTATCTTTGTTATTACCTTTGTACTAAAATATGAACAACACTTTTTGTGCAAGAATATTTTTAAACTTGAAGAAATTCTTCTATGAAATGCATGTCAAATCTCTTGTAATTGAAAAATAAGCAATTGTGATATTTTATGAAGATTTTACAGTGCTTATTAATATTTTTTGGTTTAGTAAATATTTTCTTGCAAATATCCAGGTCTTATTATTATTCTTCAATTGATGTATATTTGTT
The DNA here is from genome assembly GCF_001594065.2 of Cyphomyrmex costatus. NCBI lineage: Eukaryota > Metazoa > Arthropoda > Insecta > Hymenoptera > Formicidae > Cyphomyrmex > Cyphomyrmex costatus. Next base: position 605,709 of record NW_017277148.1, on the reverse strand, counting down.
TACATTGCAGTAAAGTACAAATAAAATGTTATCTAATTTTATTAATATTTTTTGTATACATACTTAATATTTTTTTAATGTATTCATATCTTTGGATGAGATAAAATATATATAAATAATATATAGTAATCGGATACTGTGCTATGTTTAGTATTAAAATCTTGAAAAGCTTACTACAACAATGGGCTAACCCACTTTTCATAAAAATGGAGCAAATAACTCTAAAGTTAAACTGTTGAGAGAAATGAATTACTAATATCACATGTTGACTACATTATAGGTATATTGATATTTTTTCCATTACTTTATAGTTCAGTTACTCTGTTTTTATAAAATATGGGTTAGCTCATTGTTGTAGCAAGCCTTTCATTGTAGTAACTGACTTATATTTTAGATGCTTGTGGAGCAACCATTGACTGGTAGCTAAATAAATTTTATGACATGAAAGAATGAAACGAGAAACTGTCATTACTATTGTAGAGCCTGATCGACGAGCACAAACGGTGAGATCTGATTATCTTATTTTTTGTATTCTAATTATAATATATATTTTCTCCCGTATATATGTCCACTATTTAAATATTTATTGTCTAAACTCATCTAATATAATTTATATTAAACGAGATATAATTATTATATAATACGTTTCTATATTACTGCTTCAATATTTAATTGCTTTTACAGATGACGACGGTGTTGGACAGCAGCTATCAACGCATACAGCCTTACGAAGGACAGGAGGAAGATGCGGATGATGAAGACGATCGCGAGGAGGCACCTCAAGAATCAGGTGTCATCATCCATGTGGTACCGGAGGGTAACAAAGCACGATGGAATCACATTGAAGACCTAGATTCATTCTTCACGCGAATGTACCACTATCATCAGCAGCACGGCTTCGTCTGTATGATGCTCCAAGAAATTTTGGAATTACTGCAATTCTTTTTTGTAGTCATATTTGTTACCTTCCTCTTTCATTGCATTGATTACAGCAAATTATATAGGTATATCAAGTTTAAAACAAATTATATGATATGCACATCATTTTAACGGATATTTAATTGATACTCTATATTTTTAGTGGTGGTGGAGATGCCAACGATACCAGCCACAAAAGCGATGCGATAATGTGCATGGGAGATTGCATAAAATCGATCTCTTCATTTTATTGGAGTCTTCTCGTAGTCGCGACAATTTTCTTTATCCTCCAATTCCTCAAAGTTTTGTATCACCTGATGCAATTCTGGGAGATCAAAATGTTCTTCAATACAGCGCTTAAAATCGCTGATAGCGAGCTAGACAATTTTACATGGCATGAAGTTCAGAAACGTGTGATAGAAGTGCAGAAAGAGCAAGAAATGTGCATTCACAAAAGAGAACTTACGGAATTAGATATATACCATAGGATATTAAGACATAAAAATTACATGGTAGCTATGATCAACAAATCACTCTTACCTGTGCGACTCAAAGTACCTATTATAGGGGAAGTCATTTTTTTGACACGAGGATTGAAATATAATATGGAATTATTACTATTTTGTAAATATTGCACAATATGTATATGATAGATATAACTTTATTGGAAATAAAAAATAACTAATTTACGTTGCTTTTCTAGGGGGACCATGGTCACCATTCGAAAATAATTGGCATCTAAAGGAAGATTATAAAAAGTTGAACAAAAGGCAAGAACTTGCACGATCCTTGTCTAAACATATTCTGTGGGTCGGTATCGCAAATTTTGTCCTGTGTTTCCTTATTCTTCTATGGCAGGTTCTTTATACGTTTTTCAATTACGCTGAAGTGAGTAATTATGCTGATTTATGATAATCAATGGCCGCGTTCAACAGAATGTTTATTTTGCAACTGTTAAAAGTGTTCGTTGCTCACTGTTAGATCTAGAGGAATAATTCTATCTTAGCAGAAAAAAACTTCCAACAGTTGCAAAATAAACGTTCTGATAAACACGGCCAATAATTCTTTTAACACGATAATACTAACATATGACAATAATATTATCGACAGACTATTAAACGAGAGCCAAGTGTTCTGGCGATGCGGACATGGTCCCTATATGGTCGATTGTACCTGCGACATTTCAACGAACTCGATCACGAAATGAATGCGCGTCTCAGTCGCGCATACCGTCCTGCTTCAAAATATATGAGCAGCTTTACGTCTCCGATAATGACAATAGTCGCAAAGCAAATAGCGTTTATCACCGGTAGCGTATTAGCAGTGTTATTGGTTATAACGTTGATCTATGAGCCAATATTCTCGATGGAACGCGTAGTCGCTTACATGACCATGTTAGGCGCGGTGGCAGCAGCCGCAAAGGCAATTGTACCCGATGAGAATCTAGTTTGGTGTCCCGAGACTCTTCTAACTGCTGTGCTGGCCCACACACATTATAGACCGGATAGTTGGCGAGGGACTGCTCATACGCATACCACCAGAGCCCAGGTAGCACAGTTATTCCAATATCGCGCGGTGCATCTGTTGGAAGAATTGGTTTCTCCTTTCGTAACAACGTACATTTTGTGCTTCCGTATGCGACACCGAGCTTTAGAGATTGTAGACTTTTTTCGTAATTTCACAATTGAAGTGGCTGGAGTCGGTGATGTGTGTAGCTTCGCTCAGATGGACGTACGTAGGCACGGCAATCCCATGTGGCAGACTGTAGCGCACAGTCCGACAGTCTCTCCGTTGCCAGAGGAGAGACTGCATCGTAGTGCAGGATACGACAATCAATACGGCATCGATCCAGACAAGTATCACATACCGATGTCGAATCATTATACCCAGGCCGAAGATGGCAAGACCGAATTGTCCCTCATACATTTCACTCTGACAAATCCCGAATGGAAGCCGCCGTCCCATGCGGAAAATTTCGTAACTGCTCTGAGAGAAAGGGCTAAGAAGGAAGTAACTGCCGATCCTGATCCTTATAATAATCCCCTGATAGCTAGTTTGAACAGCCTGTCCGGTCTTGGTGTAAGTGCTCAAAATTTTTTTTTGCTTACTAAATAATTTTATTAGAGCTGTTTGCTTCATACATTAACATATTGTTACAGTACAGAGATCAGGTATCGAATATTATTCGAAGTACGATGAATCAAGTGAGTGTACCTAGTATGAGTAACATTTTCACAAATCAGCCGGGTACATCAACCACGTCGGTCGGCGTTGATCAGTCGTTTGCCACGAAATCTACCATTCTGCGTCGAGGTGTGTCCAAAACGGAAGGTCCATTGCACAATGATAGAGGATTCTTGTATGATTTGCAACAAGGTATATCGAATCAGTCGCTAGGTGCTTCTGTATTTGGATCGGGTCACAGTTATGTTATGGAAACGCATACAGATCCATATATACCTACAGAATTAACCGCTGCTGATATGTCTTTGTCTACATTGTACCTGCATGAGCTTCATCATAGACAAGTAAGTATTTTGATTAATGTTCATGATGTAATAAATTTTGCGAGTGCAACGAAGAACATTGCAAACAACTTTGTCAAGAATGCTCAGATATGTCCAAAATAGAAACGTTTGATTTCTAGGTAAGAAGAAGGGGTTATCAAGAAATGGCAACAAGAAGTATATGGCAGCGAAGTCCGGTTCAGGAACTAGCGACACTTCCCGAGGTTAGACAAGAAAGAATACCTCTCCTGTTGCATCAAGATTCCTCTTTAAGGAAAAACAGAGAGTCCTAACACTAAAAATTTCATTTAATAGTATCTGATTCGCGCAATAATCATCATTTTTAGAGGAATAAAGTGATTTTTATCTGTTTTATTATATAACGAATCCATGATTTATTTTACAATAAATAAGTAGTCGCGATATATCCGAGAGTGGAACATTCTCGGCGTTATATAGAGGTTATTATGTCTTCTAAATATTTTACACAGAATGCAGAGAGAGCATATGCTTCTTTCTCTCTCTTTCCCTCTCTCTTCTTTCTCTGTGTGTGGCCAACGATCTAATAATGCCTATTTTTAATATCAAAGGCCTATTTAAAAGCTTACATTTTATATGTAAAATATCCACACTTAATGTTATTATATTTTATATTTTGACGTAATGAGCAAGGCTCTATATATAAAAAAGTATAATTGATTTAAAGGGTTAGATCCAATATATGACATTGATAAGTAGAAATTTCGACATTTTTGAAAAGTAGTCGAAGTATATATGATATTATAATGTTTCTACAAATTTTTCTAGATGTAATCTTAATTTTTAGAAGGTATCTTTAAAACTTCGTTCGTCATTCAATGATGACTAAAATCGTCATTGAATTGATATATATGTATATGTATAGAGGTTATTTCTAATGAAATCATATATTGTTTTCAGAGTTTAAAACATAATTTTGAAGCTCTTTTTTTTAATTGCTGCAAAACTATGGTTAGAATTATGTAAATATTATTTAAGTAAATTTATGAACTAAAATATAATTTGATAAAGTGTTAAGATTATTTCTCTCTACATAAAAAAAATTATATTTTTTATGTTAATTTTTTAACAGATCTAATCCCTTAATTCAATGAGCTTTATTATGCTAGAAATGCAGCATATGTCAAAAGTTTGTCTCCGAGCGACAATTAGGATATTTCAATTGTAAATGAGTTTAATGTAACGGCTAGTATAGTCTCCTTCCTTAGAGCGATAAAAGAAAAAACAAAATATTGTCTTTTTGTTCAATAAGGAGAAATGCGTAATTTACTTGTCCAATAATTATTATCACCTCTCAATGCCACAATTCTCTAGTCATACGAAATTAATATCGCGCCGTAATATACTTCTCTTTTTTTTTTAGAGATAAAATGGTTCTATTTATTTTTAACATTTTATTTTTATTAACTATTTTATATATATACATATTAAATATATATTATATGTATATAATATATATTATATGCATATATGTATACACATGTATATATACATATACATTCATATATGTATATATAACGGCGGCTGAATATTGATGACTAGGGTAGAATCACATGTACATACATAATAACGCGTTTTCAGAAACCGCGATAACAATATAAAAGTACGAGCTGTGTCTCGTCTTTTGACATAACACAGGTTGTTACGAAATAGATTTAAGACAAAAATTTAGATTACTCTTATTCCTTGTTTATATATGCCACATCTAATAACTTAATGCGAAATTAATGATTTTTAAATAAATTAACATATAACAAGTAAAGGTAAATAAGAAGATACGTTTTGCTAAATCTTATATCGATGTGATTCTCATGAGATGAGAAATTATATATGCTATAAGGAACATCTGTAATTATAATTATAACAAAAATAAAAATAAATTTCATAATAAATTGATTTATGTTAATTAGATTGATGCTCTGGATATTTCTCTCGTATTTCAAAATCGATAGCAGCAAATTTTCTTGTTTTAAGTAACTTATTAAAATTTTGTTTATTAACTGTATTTATTTTATTCAGAGAGTTTTATTCTCTTAAGATGAGGTATTCACAATTGATTTTTATTTAAAACCGTCTTATAAATGCAGTCTTTTGAAATATCATGAACCAATCACACAGAGAGTATTAGCATCTTAAACCACAATTTTTAAAATAATAAGATTATGAATTTGGCTATAGAAGATACAAGCAAAGTATTTTTGAACATGCCCTTGATTTTCAACTATTTCTCATGTGAAAAGTTTTTGTTTTGAAAAAATAATCGATAGTCGAGTAAACAGAAAAATGACTAGCAGAATGCAAATATGAACGCTTGCCAAGAGATTGTATCGTCAACTACAAAGTTATTGGATGTCTCCAAGTATAATCTACGGTGTAATCGTAATATCAGTGAGAAAATGACGAAGAAAGACTTTATTTACGACATCCCAACACCGATGCAAACCGTAAGAAAGGTATTTGTTCTTTTACGACAAGGAGTTACTCTTAGAAAATTTCTAAATGTTAATTTAGAAATAATATTAATTTATAATATTTCTCAAGGAAATAAAACGACGGTTGGTGCTCGCATGCATTTATCGTTGTTTGATGACAATTTTTAAAATATGTACAGCTCGAAAAATTTATAATTTGCAGTGTGAGACACAAAAACAACCGATTATCTTACTACGACGAAAAAATAATATTGATTCCAGAATGCCGCATTACACTGTAATTTCTGAGAGGCAGATAAACAATGGTGGCAGTGGTGATGCAACTGTTGTAAGTAGATATTTGTGAAAAATATCTAGCTTAAAAATATCTATTTTATTCAACTCTTCTTTTTGTTATTTTTGTATATCGAATTTAATTTTATTACAAATAAAATTGAGCTATGGGTGTCCGAATATTCTTTTTTAATTCGTATTCTTTTTTTTAATTGAAATTAAATAGTATGTTTAATTTAAATTAATAAAATAAAAATTAAATTATTAAAAAAATAAATTCTTTCTATTGCATTATTTTCTATGTTATTCTATTTAATCTTAATATGTAACATCTACTTTCATTTCAATCCATTTGTATTTCTAACCTCATGTTTAAATTTTTACTTGTTTTAAATATTTATAAATTTCTGAGATACAAATAACGAATAAAAATTGTATGTCAATCGTATTAAGGTATATATATATATATAAAAGTTTGCTTAAAATTGCACATATATTAGCTAACTTAATTTGCAAAATGATATCATAAAATGCAAGTCAGCTCATTAAAAAATCGATATGAACATTTAACTCGGAGAGACTACCAGTACTTTACAATATCGGGAAAGAGAAAAGATTCTCTTAAAAAACTAAATTGCACAAAATCGTTTGTTTCCTATTTTACATCATTTTCTCAAAATTAGCTACTAACTAAAAGAAAGGAAGAAAAATGGAAGAATTTTTCTTTCTGTTTCTTGGCGAAACTTTGGCATCTTATTTTCTCAACCTCGTTCTTAACGGATGTATTAGACAAACGATTAGCTTGAATGACAATATTGTAACATGACGAAGGAAAAGACGAGGGCTTCAATGAACGTAATATGTTATACGTGATAAGAACTGAAAGACGACATTAAGCTGTATCCTGATTGTCTGAGTTTTTTTTACAATTTCCTTCGACTTACTTGCTACTTGGCGTTAAAAGCCAGCAGTCTTAGTCAACTTTTTCCCCGATTTCTCGTGAGGGAATGTCCGAAATCCTTTCTTGTCAGTATTTCTTGCAAATGATTCCAGGGAAAGGCGAAAATAGTGTGGGTGCCAAATGACGCCAGGCAATTAGTCAAACAAATTGAGGAAAATTTCCGTAGCGATCAATAAACGTTTTGAACAAAATGAAATTCAAACATTCATCGTACTTTTTTTTTTATCGTAATGTGTGATGTCTTATAGTAATTATACGAAAGAAAAATTTTATTGAAGCTCTACTTTTTCTTACCTTTTAGGGAATTATTTAAGTTTTTGATTACATAAACGTCATTAAGATACAATTACAGTAACATGTGTAATACAAATTTTATAAAATTAAATAAAATATCTTGATAAAACTTTCTCAATAATTTTTCGTAATAGAAATATTGATGAGATAAAATAAGGTGCTTATATTACCTGCAATGCTCACAATATCCAATCCTATTCTATAATAAATAATTTTCTTTAAAACAAATTTTAGAGTTGAACTAGATAGCTTAATATATAAAAATATAATTAAAAGATACATTTTTTTAATATTCCACGAAATACATCATATTTTCGCTAAATTTATCCAATCGTTGTGGTATATGCTCATTTTAATACCTTTGTTTCCTTTGTTTTTTTAAAGACATTGATGCATACATACATGTATATTTATATACGTTAGATCTTAAAGAATTAATCTTTATCCACAGAAAAAATGAAACTTTAATTGTTTTTTTTTGCGTTATATGACGTAGTTGAGATTATTAGTGACAGATCTGCAAAATACGCTTGTGTTATAATGGATCTTTTGTACCGAATTTTTATATTACACTTATATTTTTTATTTATTAATGGACTATCTACTGATATAATTGACAAGAATACCAAATTTTATTCAATCTGATTTTTGAATTTTTATCTTATTGACTCAAAGCATGAAGAACACGAATTGATTTATACACTGTTAATTTTTGTAGGATAACGAATTTTGTATCTGTATTAAATATTTGTGACATCGAAAATGACCCGATCGGAGTCGAAACGTCTGTGTTGAATTGTAGCTATATATTATTATTTGAATTAAAAGTTTGTTTTTGTTATATTATCGGCTCTTTGTCCCTTTTTATTCGATTTGTTTTATACTTATAGAGCCTCTTATATTAATTAGTATTTTTAATTGTTTTATTTTAATATATGTACTGACCTGTTGAAAACGGCGGAAACAAAAGTTTCATTATTGTCACATTTTCCAGGTTACCGATCGACGTATTTTAGGATACTCGTGCAATCTTTGCCAAGAACCGATGGCTACTTTATTTTCTCTGTCGACACACGTCAAATTTCACTGCCAGAGATACTGCAAGATATGCTACTGGATTCTGCGTGAAAACGAGACGATGGAATGGCACATCGACAATTGTCATTGAACCATGTGAGAGATCGCAAGTTTCTAGTGCTTGAAAATTCGCTTAAAACATCAAAGTGATATATAACATCTATTCTTAATACTAAATCCTTTTTTAAAAGCTTATATTTTATCATATGTAAAATATCCTCCATACTTAATATTATTAACATATTTTAGATTTTGACGTAACGAGCAAAGTTAATTCTGTATAAAAAGTATACCTAATTGATTTAAAGTAGTAACCTGTAGTCTGTCTATGATTTTTCTGCAATCAGCTAAAATCATATTTTCTATTTTATTTAAACAAAATATCATGTGGACATTTATTTATTTACAAAAATATCTTTCTGAAAATTATTCTCAAAAAGGTTGCGTATCATTGATTTAAAGGATTAAATCTCATATATACAACTTATCCCAACATTGAGATAAGTAGAAACTTCAGCATTGTTTAAATTCTCCACATTTTCTTTGCTCTTCTAAAATATATATGTGTCCTTTATGTTTTAACTTATTTTATTTTATTGCAGTCTATTTTATTGTAAGATTTCGCCTCGGATCGACTTTGTTTCAATATTCTACATTTTGCGGCAGTTAAATGTGTATATATAGGATTAAATTATTCTTTATTTTGAATTATACTGTCGACAAATTATGCAATTATAATTCCCGCGTTGGGGGCGAACCATTTGCCATTAAACAAATAGATTCATTAGTTGGCGTATTGTCATAGTGTATCTCTATATGCTTTATTTGCCTCAGATACTCTTGCATGCGAATAGAAAAGAAATTAGGTTAATTGCGTTCTCGCCTGCTAATTAGTGTAATACAACGACTGCATTCACACAGTATTTCCGGTTTTTATCGCGTGCATGACATGCGTATAGTAGATAACACGTTTACTAAACATCATTAATTCCATACTTCCGGATTAGGCGTTTTCATATCTACAATATGATACTAGTTCATTGTACGTTCAACAAAAAATAAAAATATTTTTGGACAAAAAATTTAAATCTATGAATGTTTATCGATTAATTAATATTTATATGTATATATGTTGCTTACTTTTTAAAATAAAAATAGAAAAAATTTATTGATGTCTCATTTTTCCATTCGTTTTCTTCTGGAATTCAGTCCTACGTATGTCAGGAAATATGTAGCGTGCGCTGCATCTATTTCTTTTAACGTCTATGGATTAGACACATACGAATAGATAGCGCTCGAATACAAAAATTCGAAATATCCGCGGGCAATTTTCACACCGTTATGGCCGTAGCGTTACGCATCTCTCATTTGTAGAGACCACAGAGATTCTCTAATAAGAGCCTGGATATGAAAATCAGTTTTGATCCGCCGCGTTTTGTCTGAGAAAGAAAGAGATAAAAAAGTAGAAGAAAAGGAGAAAGAAATAGTGAGTGTTAGAGAGAGAACGTGTAACAGGAAAATTTTACGAAAAAGAAACTCGTATATTTCGATAATCTAAATTCTAAAGACAGTTTCAATCGGTGTAATTTTGACATTCTTTTCTTCTCTAAAGTATTATTAGATTTTTAAACTTTCTTTCCCCTCTCTCTTTCAAATAGATTTTTAAATCTATCGCGGCTCACGCAGCAGTGAAATTGTTGGCGCGTCCTTTAAACCGAAATGCGTCCACTCGACTGAGAATAAACTCTATACGCGCAAAGTAATCGTGTTTTGCGTACGTTTCGTACGCGTTTAGTCAAACTCGTATAGAGAATGTAGGTCGCAAGCGAAACGTATTTCAAATTAATATTCCTTCTAAATGAAGTTCATCCAACTTCCTGCATCCTGCGTTCTGCATCTTGTATATATTGTATTATAATTTAAATTAATTAGATTAATTTCTAGTGTTGCGACTTGCGACTCAAGTTCTGCGTGCTATTATTATATATATATATATATATATATATA
>NW_017277148.1:513679-594921 GCF_001594065.2 Cyphomyrmex costatus | reverse complement strand
ATATATATATATATATATATAGATCGAGCTTTTCGCGGGCTCTTTATTCGTTCAACATGCAGTGTGTACTCAATAAGAATTCGGAGTGTCGTGAATTAGTTAGCGTTTTGTTAATTATCGTGATCGTGCGAGTGAGTATCCGGAGCAGTGGAACAATCAACGATAAACAATGGCAGCGTATCACCATCGGTGAGTCGATTCGTACGCGTTGATTTAACATTCACATAAATATTCATTGTTTTTTGAAGTAGAATCTTAATTATACACGAATATTATATTTAATCAAACAACAATGCAAATATGCGACTGTTTCGTCAAATAAACTCCATGCGATCGTAGCACAACTAGCTGAAAAACAATAATAAAATATTAAATATCCATGGAATATTAAAGAAAAATAAATATTGACGAAGTTATTCTATCTCAAAGTTTGCCTATTTTTGCAGGGTGGAACAAGTGATCCTTTAATTTCGTTGAGAAGTGTAATTTACGTTATTTAAGCAAAACATAAAATTATTATAACATCAAAATAGCGTCAAAATGTTTTAAAAAATAATTATTAAAAATCATTCACGATTCATTTTGACCTCAAAATTACGTTGTAATGACCTGTTCTGCTTGGGCTAAACGCTCGTTTTAAATAAACATGTATAGCGCAAGTGAATTTAATAAATAGCGAATTTCATTGCCCCTAAGAATATAGAACAATATCATGTACAAGATTTAATATCCAATATATCGTACTTACATTTTTATTCAAAAATTGTAGTTTATAAATCTAAGCAGTCGCTCAGATTTACGAGCAAATGATAGAAGTGATCCTCCCTTCAGTATGATTACTTCTATCTTTCTTGACGTTTAATAATTCCGGAGCTACGATCTTCAGAACGGCATTCACGTTCTCGCAGCAATTACTACAAACAATTGTTTGTCCACGTACTGAAAGGTCCTGTCCCAGAAGCTTGATGTTCTGCAAGACAATCGATTTTATGTTAATTACAACACGGCGCGACAAGAGTGTGCAAACTGTAAAAATAAAATACGTAATCGTGAGAATAACCACATACGTAATTAGAGCTGAACTTGCATAGCACAAAATCTGGATCGATCTAACATCAACAAGCAAGATTCTTTAAAAATTTAGTAACCTACTCTTAAAACGTTCTTTAAACACACATGTTTCTTTAAAAGTTTTCGTTGAGAAATTCTATTTATAATATTCACAACCCGCTGTACAATTCCTCATAATTATAAGAATTTACAGAAAATGCTGATAATAGTTATCTATATGTTAATATGTGAGTGTACTGTTTGCTGAATGAACCTCGTGGCCTATGTGTTTGCATAAACAGCTATGTTTGTAAAAATGATTTTGCGAATAAGTAGATCATTCATCGGTAAAATCATGAAATCTTATCAAATTTTTCAAATCTTAAAATTTTTCAACCTTAGTTTTTAATGTATTTAAATAATTAATATTAAATGTGTATGTATATATAAAATGTGCAAACTCCATAATTCTTTTAAATGATTTTATAAATTTCTATTCACTACTATAACTGATCTATGTATAATCTAGTATTTTGCAATATCATTTTCTATAAAAAAAATTTTATGTTTTAAATAATCTCAGATAAAAACTAACTTAATTTTTTAATTAAATTGTTCTTACATAAATAGCTATTGTATTATAGTTACATTTTAAAAACAAAGTTAATTTTAAATAATCTTATTTATACTTCTTAATAAACATAGCGGGATTCTAACGAAAATAAAAGTCGAACTGTAAATGTAAGCGGAAAATGACAGCAGCGTAAATGAAGTTTCTAGGAAGCATAAAATAGAACAGCGCGTAAAAGAAGCATTTATTAAGAAGTGAATAACCCTTTTACGTTCACTGTTTCAATTTATACCTTCTGGAAGTTTTACTTATACGTTTTACTCACCATTGCTCTTCTTTTTTATTTGACTTGTGCTCCAATTTTTATTTTCATCAGGATATATAAAATATTGCTAAATAAACGTAAGTAGATGATTCTTCATCGAAAATTAAGCGGGGATCTTATAAACATATAATCTCATATCTTCCTCTAAGGAATTACATTTCTTCAAAGAGAAAGGTAAAAATTACATCTTAAATTCTAAAAATATTATAATAAATATCCTGTCTACTTGTGAAAAACGCTCACTTAATTTTTTAATTTATCTAAAATTTGGAAAAGAGAATATAACAACTTAATTTTACCTTTTCTTTTGATGAAGTATAATATCTCTGAGAAGAATAGAAGTATATGTTTAAGTGAAAAACTCTCCTTAATTTTTGGCAAAAATTCATCTCGTAAAATTTTTCGCTCTTATTTAGACACATGCATTCTGTATCACTGCTAATGCATCTTTCTCTAATGTGATTCTAATCGAATCATTTATTTAATGATATTAATACGTACATTTCAATAATTTTAAAGTTAAATTAGAGTCCAAAATAATTAATTTTAATCATCTTATTTCACTCGAGAGATATATGATAGATATATATTGTTGAGCTATTATCATTATATTTCCTTTTGCTCGCGTTCTTTTCTTCGAATGTATTTAAAGAAGTATTTTATATTAATACGTATATTAATATCTTTCACGAAAACGCCATTAAAGTTTCATATATACCTTAGCAACCGTAACATCAAGCCTCTTCAGATTCTTACAATCAAGTATCACGTTGCACGAACTCTCACCAGAGATCTTCATTACATTAACACGTAGACGTTCTGCCGCTGGAAAAAAAATTGCTTCTTCGGGTATGATGACTATTACAGTTTCCCCTTCGATCTGTATTTAAGACAAGAAAAATAAGATATCATATATTTGCTCATATATTAATGGCTAATCATTGTACACTAAGAAAATATCTCAGACTATTTAAAAAATACATTTAAATACGATATTTTTAATTGGCTATTTTTTTGCCAATTTAAAAAATCTGTTATTTAAGTAAAGTATATTGATATATAATAGAATAAGTTTGTAAAATATACCAAAAACTTCCCTTATATTGTAGTAAACACCAAGTAGTCATAGATATATATATTTTTTAAATTGAATTAAGTATGCTTAAGAAAAACAAATCAATCCAAGTAGAAAGGTGATATTTTATAGTATAAAATGTCTTTTAGTATAAAATATTATAACATAGTTTGTATTTTAAAAATTACATTTCATAAATACATGTAATTTTTTATTATGAAATAAAAAAGGAGAGTTTTTGACATATTATATTTTACAAGTGTGTACTTTACCAAATGTAAATATTGTTTTGTTAAAAAATATTTCTATTTTAATATATTTTTCGCAAGACTTTCCATTAATGTGTTTTCTTGCTTCTGGCATTATCAATTTAAATATTCGCGCGTAGTGAGTAGGCAGAAGCTTTAATAGCAGACTTTTGTAAATATGATAAAACAGAGAAGAATTTGTTACTTTAGAAAGAAAAAGCAGAAATATCGAGGGATGTATTGATTTTATTAATTCACGTAATACTGCAGATTAATCTGTCAAAGGAATGATAAATATCTAATGACATTAAAACGATAACGATATGATTAAATTGGATTAAGGATGGAAATATAGTGTTAGCGATTTAAGAGAGAGCGGCACCATTTGTGCGTCGCAATAATATCTGTTGAATATTTCTTCTCTTTCTCATATTGATCGTGTCAAGAGAATAACAGCTGTTATATTTCTAGACATTGAAATTATTGCGCACAAGTCAAGTATAAATACTGCTCTCTGAAAAAAATATGCTAAACATTTGTTTCAGCATATACATATATATAATAACGTAAAATTTTTATATAGTAAAAAATTCGGTAATGAGAAAGTTAAAAGGTTATCATAATTTAATACTAAATTAGCGGTATATTAAATTATTTGATTCGAAGGATTATACACACAATATAAATTAATGTTACTACTGTACCTGTTCAGTTTTCGTCTGAATGGAAGGATGCGCTGAGAAATACAGCAATAACATAATATTGGCGACAATGCCAATTAAGATACCGTACTCCAAGCCAAAGATGACGCCTTTGACCAATGTCAGCTTCATTACAAAGAAATCGAGCTCTAAAAAATTGTATAGTCTTCGTATTACTATAATCTTTCAAAATAAAAAATAAATTAGTAATGATAATAAGAAGGATTACGGTCCAAAAGAAGAAATTAATTTTATGTGATCTCTATGATATATCTAGTACGATATATTTAGTATACTTTTGAATAATATTCTCGATTTTTTGCCGGCAAATTTCTGACACTATGATAGGCGAGAAAAATCTTCGGCTTTGACGATCTTTTTTTAAATAAATAATATATGATATAAAGGAACAACAGCAGCAATCTTTCTGCGATTTTGAAAAATATCTCTAACAGGAGAATAAAACAATCTGATAACCTATTTTTTAGAAAAGCTATAAAAAAGTTTTTAAAAATAAGCAAGTTGCAATCTCTGTTATGTTTATATATTTTTAGCAGAACAATCGTAGTTGAAAGGTGCTGCGGCATCGTGATTACACTTACTGCATTTATTTTAATTGTTTTTCTGTCATAAAGATATCCTCTTTAACAATAAATTTGACAGTAATGAAATTTCCATTTTAATTGCTCGAGCAGAACAACAAGTTACGATCAACATCGAAATGACGATAAAAAGAATCGTCACTAATTAAAAAATGACTTTTAGTAATGATTTAGTAGCCATTTTCGTGTGTTATCACGATGATTTGTGTTTCGCTTAAATAATAACGAATTTAATCTTTTAATATCTTAATTTGATTTATACGTGAAATTACTTATTGATTCTACCCACGCAGAATGACGCAGAATGATAGCATTTGCAAATGGGCGCATATCGCCAGTTCTACGAAGCTGCAGATGAACTCGAGATGAAGCCCGCGACAAAAGTTAACGGGATCGGATAGCACTGCTTCGCCTTAACAATAAATGCCACCAAGGGCGCGCTCGAGCATTATTGTTTCACGCGGGCTTTTTGAGAACAAATGCACCACGAATGCATCCCGAGAGTGGGTGGCGCTCGCTGACGCCAGCTCCTTTTGTGCGGCGTGGACTATTGACACCACGCTGCTGGTTAGATCGCATATAGGTGAATTGAATCACAGAGAGAGAGAGAGAGAGAGAGAGAGAGAGAGAGAGAGAGAGAAAGAAAAAAAGTAATAGAGAGCAGGAGAGATTTGTGGAACTTACTTTTGGCACGCCACAGCAAGCTATACGTTGGGAAATCGAGCATATAGTACATGGAGTATATGACGAGACCGGCTAGTGTCGCCTTCGGTATGAAGCGGAAGGTAGAGGTCAAGACACCGATCGCGAATAACACCAGACTACCTGAAAAGATCGCATTGTCATAATTAAAGATGCACGCATTTTTTAACAAAATAAAAAATTACAGATTTTTTTATACTGTGTATTTGAAAGTACAAAAAGTTTGAAGACGATTTAGAATTTGGATCAAAAATTATCCAACTAAGAAATAGATATTTTTAAAAAATTAAGATATAAAGTACGAAAATTTTTATTTAAATTATAAAATTGCAGATCTTATTAAATATAAATATTAACCTCTTATTGAATTGTTTCATATGTATAAAATATAAAACATTTATTTTTATGCAGAAAATTCTATCTTTTACAGAGACTAATACTTTAAGCAACGCTTCGAAGAAAAGAGAGAAATATCTTTGTGATTTGTTGAAAAATTAAACTATATATTTCTGTACTCCAATCTTCGAAAAACTGCGACAAAACATTTATCGAAATTTTTTATTTAATTGTGATTTTACGATAACACTATAAATTCAATATTTATGATTTCTAAAAATTGTATTATAAATAATATTTTATAAACTCTAAATTCAATATCTACTATTTTAAATTCTAAAAATTGTATTAAATAATATTTTATAAATTCAATATTTATAAAATATTTTTCAACAATTTCAAATAGTCGGAAAATCAATTCTTATCGAAAAGTTATTTTATTAAATATCACGTAGCAGTTTTCAAATGTGTTCCTAGATATATTTACGTAGTCCAATTGATTAATATTTAA
Organism: Cyphomyrmex costatus; assembly: GCF_001594065.2. Lineage (NCBI taxonomy): Eukaryota > Metazoa > Arthropoda > Insecta > Hymenoptera > Formicidae > Cyphomyrmex > Cyphomyrmex costatus. The sequence goes on along the minus strand of NW_017277148.1, from coordinate 588,800 downwards.
ATTACGTTGAATTGAAAAGTGATGAAATTTTTGTTTATCACTCACGCGTATGTACCTGTAAATATTCCTCCCAATGGAGTTTGAACGCCCGACGCATGATTGATGGCCGTTCGTACGAAAGATCCTGTAACTGGCATCGAGCAAACAAACGACCCGAAGATATTACAGGCTCCTAGAGCAATTATTTCCTGCGTGATGTCCAAAGATTCACCCTCTGCTAAAATAATTATACTATTATTTTCTTTGATTAAACAAATTCGATTTTTATAATTTTCGAAAATAATAATATCCAAAAGGTTGTTGTCAGAATCAGATTAATAGCAAATTAAATGATTTGTATTACACTAGATTAGTGCTTACCGTATAAAAATTATTATGTATAAAATTAGTTAAATATAAAAGCTCATAAAAAAATATTGTAAAGAAATAAATACCCAATAATGAAACTGTCGCATTATTTAGCAGAATATACATATGTTATTTCATTGTCAAAAATATATGCTGTTTGAGATTCTTAAAAATATTTACACTTAAAACGAGATAAATATACTGATACTGATATACATCAGGTGTTGAAAAGAGAGAAAGCGACAATTTTGAGTGCAAAAAATGCAAGCACATGAACAGACCTAAATTATAAGACTTGATTATAAATTTTATGTTACTGCATTTGGATATATTTTATAACAACATAGCCTTTATATAACATGTACTAATCCAGTGTAGCGCAAACTCGCTGTAAACAAACTAGATTAGCTAGAAGAAACATGAATGAAAACTATTTGCTTCATGAATGCAACAGCCTTCGTTTGCGCTCATTTGTTTCGTATAAATTCTACTTCGTACGAACGAAAAATAGTAACATTATTACGTTGGCAAGACATAATAAAATCACACGTTTCACAGTATGACATGTTAAACGCATTTTATACGAAACATTTTTTTTAACTATAAGGCATTTATTCTCCAAAAATGCGTGAAAGCGATGTTAGTAATTTGATATAACAATAATTTAATTACCGAAAGCTTTTGCAACGGCAATGTGCATGATAGTTGATACGACTGGTATTGTGAACAGCGTCGTTTTCATTGCAGTAGTCATTTCCAGAAAATTGTGTGTTAGATTGTGAAAGGTGGAGAGCGGAGATGCGATCGATGGCAAACCCTGCCCTATTGTGCCTGAAACGTTTTGTCTATTATTCGCTTTCACGCAACTTGCTACGAAAAATATATTTTCTTATAATTTGTGTGTCCATATATAAAGCCTTACTCTTTTTTAACAATACATCGAAATCTTGGAACGAAAACAAGCCACTATAGACCGTAGCACAGACTTGCATAACGCATAAAAGAATTAACCAATCAAGCCGCTAAAAGTGGAGATGAAAATAAAAAATTCTGATCGATTGATTTTTTATGCGTTATGTGTTATGCAAAAGTCTATGCTGCGCTCTTATCTTATTTTGCGATTCCAGCGTAAAAAGAAGTTACTTCTTTATTACAATCATTGTATAACATTGGCTGCGTTTAGTAGAAAAAGCAATAGAAAAGACAGCTTGTAACTGTTGTAAAATTCTTGAATATGATTAATTTACATATTTAGATCCAATGAGAAACTAAAAATAAAACTAATCACATTAAAGAATTTTATAACAATTGCAAAATTGTTTTTCTGTTAAACGTAACCACTGATGACCTTGTTTTAAAAAATGGATATTATAACTAATAAATGTTAATAATAATTTAAAAGTTAATAAATTTTGATTAATTTTAACCCCAATAAACATATATTTAAAAAGTCAATTTCAATTTCAGATATTCAAGAAGATATTAAAGATGCAAATTTAGATTAATCAACGAAAACAGAATTTATTATCGCAAATTTATTCCGTAACGCGTAATATCGATAATACAATAAATCTTTTATATTCCATTCCGTAAAATTAAAATTTATAAAGAAACATCAAATAAAAGATAGATGATTAAAATTATCTGGTGACTAATTACTACGTTTAATTGTCAAAACTTATTTTATAAATTCGGTAATGTTGATGGTAACTTTTAAAAAATTAATTTTAGGCAAATGATTTATCTACTCACCCGTTAACGTAAAAGGCTCTAAATCGTTAATGTAAAAAATATACGCCATGACAGTGCCTATAATTATAACTAATGCATTACGAGACAGACCGAGAAACCATCCTATTTTTTGCAAGACTGTTCCCGTACGCTGTCCTGGTATCATCTATATAATTAGAAAAAATACAAATAAGATTCCCCTCTGTTATATGAAATTATCGCCTTTTTGTAAAAGAAGAATGTTAAAAAGGGCTAATTTCTGTCCAAAAAGGTGTATAACTAAAGAATTAAGTGTTTTCTTTTTGTATTTTTTAACATTCTCTTTTGATTGGAACGACAATTAAATATTTTATTTAAAAAAAACTTGCACTTTTGGTGCTGATAGAATTTATACCTTGAGCAAAATTAATACAATTATTGTACCAATTCCCAACAATATATCCTGACAACGGATCTCATTACGGTATTTATAGATCGCGATCACAGAATCCAGGAAACTGTCGGCTGTATAATGAATACCCAGGAGCGACTTAAATTGGGAAAATGCTATGTTGATCGCTGCGGCTGAAGTAAAGCCAGTAATTACAGGAAGAGATATAAAATCCAGTAAAGACCCTTAAAATGAACAAAAAAGACGCACAATATGTAACAACAATTTTTCACCATTATCGCATTTAAATATTATTTTTTCACTTACTAAAAGTAACAACTCAAAAAATCAAGATTTTCTACAGAAAAAGAGAAAAACTATTTTTTAACTTAACAGAAAATGATTGATTAATATCAAATAATATCGGTAAAATGGACATACTATACATTCTTAATTTAATCAATTGATGTCATTTTTGTTTTACAACCTTTAAAAAAGGCTCACGATCTTTATGAAATTGTAATGATTTTTTATAAACTTAAGTTTATAGGTCATTTTTAATGATCGATGCGATAACGTAGACTTAACTCATTCATAATAATAACTCGAACATCATGCATTTTTTTGAATTGTGTTTTAAAGAGAACGATATACTTTTAAGTGAATAAAAAAGCGTACCTAAACGAAAAATTCCTAAAAATGCAATAATGCATCCTTTTAAAAAAGTAATTAATATAGCCATATCAGCACCATATTTTGCGACAAAGGGATAAATCATGATAGCCATAATAACTGTTGGACCAATAGTGACATTTTTGCATGAACCAAAAATGATATATGTAAATGATGCCATAAATGCCGCATACATCCCTTGCTGTAAAATACACAGAAGAGTATCATAATATACATAAAGAAATAAAGTACGACTATTTTCAAAAAATATCACTTAAATTAGTTAAATTGTGCATATATACAGAATCTCACAATTATCGTACAATTCATAGTATACTCTAAAGGTAGATATTACTTCTCATGTTGTTTCTAAAGTTTGAAACTTTTACGTTAGATTTAATTATTCTAATAACAATTGCTAAGTTGTTACTAATCAGTTATGCAATACAAAAATTTGATTAATTGTAAATGCAATATCAGACTGATATGCACGTAACTACGAACGTAAGTGCTCCATTTCTATACGCAATATCAGTGGCTATCTTTAATCAGTTATACTATAATTCAAAAACTATTGTGGCCTTGACATTTTCGTGTTAGGATTTTTTAATCTGCTTTACTCTAGAATAAAAATACTGTAGTTATAAGATATTCTGTATAATACCTACATGTCAATATTAGGATACTAGAAAAGATAAGTAAGTATAACATCGTTACTTTTATCATTATTTTTATAATAGATAATGATGTGGTAATAATGTTGCAATTTTTTATGGTGATAACGATAATTAACTAAAAACTAAAATTAAGGAAAAGCAGTCATTTTTGAAAAGTAACTTATCATAATTTTAGGTTATTTATTGAAAAAATATAATTTATTACTTGTAACAAAATAAAATAACGAGTAAAAGTAACAAGTCAACGCATTATAAATAATGAGATTTTTTTAAATAAATAACACGTAGTGGTGATTAGTTACTTTTCAAAAATGATTTTTTCTTATTAATATATATAGACATTTAGAATTTCTAATATTATTTAAAAAATAACGCTCCTTTAAGTAATACTTAGTTCAAATTCAAATTAATCAAAAAATATTTTTACGTTGTGTTCAAAATAGATTTATTTGTTGTTACTTCTTGATTTACTTTCACCGTCAGCTAGTTACTCTCAAAAATTTCATTTTATCCCTTTAAAATTTATAACAGAGGAACGTTTATCTGTGCTGCGGGATGACTCGATAGACGATTAATGTGTTGGCCGTCCTCTTTTTCTTGATCTTTACCTCGGGATTTAAACCGGCGAGAGCACCATAAGCAATGCCTTGCGGCACAGCAAGAAGACCAACCGTGATGCCAGCCAATGCGTCTTCCAAGAACCACGTAAGTCTGTATTGCGGTAGCCAGTCAAGAATCGGCAATCTTCGCACAGCATATTTACCGTATTTACCCTTTTTATACCACTTGGCCACTAAAAGCAGATTAAACTTTATTTTTTTTACGGTGCACGTATCTTTATCATGACTACTTGTAATGTCAATTGATACAAAGTGTGATCAAACGTGTCTCTTTTTTCGAAACATTTTTGTGTAGATGTTCTTTGTGAGATTAATATACAACAATTTTTATCAAAAAATATATTGATATTTTACGAATATTAAACAAGTTTTTCTCATTTTTTCGTTAACCTATTAACATTTTTTTTTATGTAGACAGAATGATTTAATTAATTGCATATTTATTTTTTGTAAAAAATAAAAAAGTAATTAATTTCTTAATCTAATAATTTTCTAAATATTCACCCAAACAATTACAATAATCTCACTTATAATCATTATTTTAATTACGCACTGTACAATTAAAAGTCGTTACAATATTCTGATTATATACATATATATATTATTCTAATTATAAACTTAAAATAGGCCAAATTGATGTGCATTATATTGTTTATCATTATAAACTCAACATTTTTATTATGTACTACTTTTTACAATTTATACTAATTTTATTATGCATCACATTTTTATTATTTATATAAATCGTATTTTTTATGTTTAGACTTTCTATAATTAAGTTTCTAATAATTAATTAATTTTTATGAGCTATTAAATTTAAAATAATAGGGAAAGAAAAAAAGTTTACTGATATCTAACACATTATGTAAAAATTAATTGCGTGACTAGAGGAAAATTTTGCGAATTCGGTTGAACGCACTAACAATAAATGTATCCAATCGAATTAATTGTAAGATCTTATTTCATTGTCATTTCTCACTGCGAATACGCATGAGACGTTTTATCCTTGTTGCTCGTAAAATGTTAAACAGAGATAAAATGACATATTATGCGTATTATGCGTGCAACGGAATATAATCTAAAACAATATAAAGAAAAGAACCAAATTAAAGAAAACAACTAATTAATTAAATCGTACCTCTATATATTTGTACAAACATATATTTAATTTAGCCAACTACACCCCACAAAAAAAATTCAAATCCCTCATTCACAAAGGATTAATATCATTTATTTTATGAATTCAATTTTTACTATCATTTATATATATAATATATTACTTACTCATCCACTTAGTCCTTCAACTTAATTCTTGATAGAATGAAATAACAACAAGAGCAACACGAATCCCTCGTGACTCGTTGGTAAAATCCTTTCCAAATCTACACGTACAAAGCGATATAATCCACTTTTGACGAGGAAAATGCAGGCGGAAGAGAAAAGAGAAAAATAAACCGTTCTGTTTGCTATCTTGTTTGACACAAAAAAAAAAAAAACTTGAAGTCTTCGCTTACTCACTTTTGCACCGTAAATTGTCTCGTTTTGATCCAATAAAATGAGCTATCTTCTTTTGGTTATACAAAAAAATGGCATTGTTGTCGCGATAATTCCGTACAGTTATGTGTTTTGCTCTAAAAACGAATGATAAGCAAATTCCTTCTAGACTGCTTCAATGTATAATAGATAAGAATTAACAGTTCTTGCGAACACAACACAGTGTCATACAATAAAATGTGTTCATTTAAATTTAAAACAAATGAATAAAATAACTTCTGTATAAACACCAAAATTACTGACCACAAACTTAATTTGCTACAAGTGATATTATTTTATGTAAATGATTAATTATACATATTAATTAATTAAATAATATGTAGTTACATATTAATTGTATGAAATGATACACATTAATAATATGAAATTAAATATCAACCGAATTCAAGTAAGAAATAAAGAAATTATATATACGTATATAAATTTAAAAAATCACACACACACAGTGTGTGATTTCAATACAATAAATCATTTCTCTCATTCAATTCGATAAATAAAAAAAATTTTGAATAATTATCTGATTCAAGTTTAATTCAGATTACTTTATTAACATTTTAATTTATCATTTATCATTTTAGAAAGTTTAATTTTTATCTGTATTTTATGTATCATAAAATATATAAAAATATCTAATTGTAAGATGATTAATAAAAGAACTCTTTTGCTATATATTATGTAAGTTATAATTTAAAAGAAAATAAACGTGTTCATTTAATGGAACAACATTTTATGATTGAACCGGTTCTTTATTCTACACACATACACACGCTCAGTACTGAAGTGAGATTTCATTGACTGATGCTTCATGCCGATTCGGTAGCAGTAGCTACGAATCATAACGAGAGAAATATCGATGCAAAATGATTTAACGAAACATCGCTACGAAACGGATATAATGTCATATATTACGAGGGACATAGAAAAGCCAATCGGAAGCGCTTATGTGAAATCTTCTTAGCGCGAGTTGAGTACCTTAATTAAATATAATAGTCGATGACCAGTTAACAATGCGGCAAAATTCTGAGAAGGCACAGAAGTTTATATGAGGAAGTTAGTAAAATAGTTTTCTAAATACATACTATATATACGCAAAGATTATACATATATTACGTCATGGCATCGACGAGATATTTTAAGCGCCGCGCATTCATTCAAATTCTCTATAATTTTATGGAGATAAGCGAAAGCTTGCAAGACGATTAGCAAGATAATTAGAAACTTACATTATAAGAAAAAAATTTTTGATGTTTGGGACTGTAATTATTTACAATTATACACAAATATTAAAAACTTTTCTCTCATTAGGCGTTCTAAATTCTTTATTCCGCGACAATGTAGCGCCGAGTTTTCTCCCCTATATAAAAATCAAGTGTAAAAATTACCCGCTCTAGCATCGGTTTTTATCTTTGTTTCAGCACCGTACTCGACTTCTCACGCCGTTCTTATTACTCCACTCCAATCATCTACATTTTCGCGAAACAAAACATGACGTTTTCCGCGGAGTTGTTGGCACAACGGAGAAATTCTGTCCGCTCGGATTCCATAAATCGTGGCCGAATATCGTTTTGGCTCGCCTTTTTCCCACCAGGACGTCGCGGCGATAAATCATCACGGCTTGCCACCTCGATCGCGTCGTTTCGCGCCACTCCGTAGAAAATGCGCGCGGCGAGAGCTAGCTCTCGATTTCTTTCTCGGTGTTCTCTTCTCCAGAGCGAGGGTGACGAGTCGCACGACGCCACCGGGGACCGAAGGACGAGCAACGACGAGGGTGCAACGCCTGCGCGACGCCGTTGGAGTGCGTTCACGGGGGTGCCGACAATGAATGAGCTACCGGCGCTCCTCAGTGCCGCGCGAAACAGCGAAACTCATCGTCGTGACGCTATTCCGTACGCAAATAAAATAATAATAACATACTATTGCATCGAGAGAACACTTTGAACTGTCGGAACTGGGATTCTACTCGATTTCATTATAATAATACTTGCGGTCGTTGAGCGCAAAGTTCGAAACTATTTTGTGCCGTCGATAAGATAATATCTGAGGTCACAAAACATACATATCAGCTCGACTTGCAACATAGGTATAAATTACATTCGTCATTCATCAGTTTCTTACATAATCACGGTCTAGTTTCTTTTATTTTACGAGCATTACCTATTAACATGATCTTTTCTGAGACCAAAAGTTTGACCGATTTAATAAAGCATGAGATATAAATTGTATTCGTTGTTTTGTCATCTTTGATAGTGCTGAATTGCTAATTTGATACAATTTCATTATAAAGTTGATGAAATCATACTAATTAAATATATATAAAAACCTAAAAATTTTATTATATTTGAAACCCATTTTATCAATTATTTTATCTGATTACATAATTTTTGTTTGATAAGCTACCTTCGATATCTTTTCTATTCAACAGATAATTCCTTAAGTATAACTCGAAAATATCCGTATATTTTCTAGTTACTTTTAAGATTATTGTAGTCTTATCATAATTTTATATTGTGTGTTACTTTCGTCGAAAAATAAATATACATATTTACAGCATTTATCAATATGATACATTTTTATAATCGTTATACGATAAATATAACACTTTGTTACATCTTTTAGTTAAATCGCGAAAAATTTAAAAATCGTGCAATCATTCATTTTAAAATAATCATTGATAAGAGAAAAAAATATTTGTATTTTAATTTACAATGCTTATCTAATTATATAGAAAGTTTTAATTAATGTATGAACGATCTTTCTATATATTTTTGTTAGAAAAATATAACGAAGACTTCGAAGATAACGAGATTCTAATTTTTTGTGCATAATTGTTATTTTTATATCTGCATGATATTCATTTGAAAATTTGCAAGTCACTATTTTATGAGTTATGACTGTACTTTTATACTAAAACAATAAAGCTTTTCCTACATCATTAAAATTTAAAGTAAAAGTTTTGACAATTTAATGAGTTAAACAAATTTTATTAATTTATGAATAATAAAAGTTTCAGGCAAAAATATAACTAATATTGACTTCAACATTAATAATATTCTTCTATCAAGCGGAAGTTCGGTAAAATAATGGCAGAAAAAAAAATGATAAAAAAATATTAACTTCGTATTTTCAAAAGATTTAAGTTACAAAAAAATGTTATAGGTGTCAAATTATTGAATTTATTAACTGGATAAATTTGATGGAAGGCATTACTTAAAATCCGTTCTTCTGAATCAAAGTGCTACGATTCGCTACGGATTTTATAGTGACTACAAAAGGCCGATGGTATCGAATATAAAGTGCGCAAAAGAAACGCTTGAGGAATGCTTACATTTAAGAAAATAATCACGTTCGAAAGACAATGTGCGGAACGTAATAATGGACGTACGACGTAATTTTGTTTTACGTCGTTAATCATTCCCGCGTGTGTTCGCCGACAAGAAAACTGAGTGCATCGAGACATTTCTCTCGCGTGTGATTACGAAGAAAGAGGAAGAAGAATAGGACAAAATAAAGCAGTCAACGAAATACCGCAAAGTTTTTGTCACACTGGTGTCATAATGGTGATACAATAGTGATCGGTGTCTGAGAACAAATACGGTATAACAACCAGTATGATTAACGGAATTTGCACGCGGCGGACAATTAAATCGGTCGTTACCGCAGTGCGCGTTAATGCAACATGCGCCAATGTTCCTATGCACTCGACGAGCCACGACACGCTAATAAGACAGTTGAAGAGAAACGAGGAGATTTTAATCTTGGCGAGTGGCGTGCCCGCCTTACTTCACCTGCCGTGCTATTTGTCGGCGAAGGAAATTCATTAAGGCGACTTCGTCCATCATTATTCCGTGCGTTGCCGCGACAAAGCACATCGGTGACGAATTAGTGGGATGGCGGTGCAAAACGTGCAAAACGAAAGTGGTAAATTGTCGTGTCGCGCCACGTCGCTTCGTCTGCATCCAACACGATCTCGAAATTCCTACGTCATGAGCATCCTAATGTAAATACATTGTTCAAAACGAGTTTAAGGAATCGCCGAGGGAGACCGCGAAGCAAAACGCCGTAATGGCACGTACGCAAATCGATTTTGTCGACCAGGACGCGACAAGGTGAGCCAGATTTCTGAACGACTCGTAACTGGAATTAATACTGTCAAATTAATTATGACTTTGATTTATTCTCCACGTCTATGTCTCCTGTTATTTGAGATATTAATTTGGTTCGTTCCCATTCTTCTTGCTCCTCGTATAATGCAAGGATTTCTGTACAGATTTACATATCTGTCATATATATTATTCAATATTTATACTAAATAAACTGCATTTCTCTTTCTCCCTGTTAAACCGTATTTACTTTACAGAAAAATAATAAACTGAGACTTCTAATCTTTTAATCCGAGAAATATATCTTCTTAGAGAATAATATGCTATATGTTTGGCCTGTGTTATTCTTTTTGTCACAATTTACTGCATCCTACATAATTTTTATATATATATATTAGCTATTAATATATATTGCAATCCGTGTTTTCTCTTTTATTATGCATTATTTCTAAACAAAAGCGTGTGACATTTAACTAGCATTAAGACTTCTATTGCATCACTGCATATTAAATTATGACTCCAAACAAGAGAGATAATAGACGCCTTAAAACTAACATTTAATATTCACGTACATGGAAGATTCTTTTAATTTTACTACAAATTTCAAAATAGAGAAGATTGGCTTTACTTTTATACACTTCTTACATATTAAAAAAAATTATTACGATACAAATCAATACATTGTAAAAGTGCAATAGAAAATAGCATAATGGCTCTTTGATATGATTGCTACTCAGAAAGTTATAAAAGTTATAAAAAATTGATAAATTGTCGATTCACCTGTTCATGTTCCGAATATAAATCCAAATAGGAATTGAATATCGGCGAGATACTAGTCTAGCACCTACTTTTAGTATTGAATACATGATATCGGATACTAACAATCGATATATTAATCAATGTATTAATTTTTAGTACTGTTATAGTATTAAATATCAGTACCAATATTTGGTACTTTTGCAACATTATAATTCGTTAACCATTTTTGGTACAGTGTTATTACTGCATTAGGTATTGTTACTGCATTAAGTATAATATGTGTACTATTTTTCGGTGCTATAATATCTGTAAGCCCGTATTGTAATACTGTACTATAAAAGTACCAGCGTTTAGTAACATTATGACACTGTAATCCCATACCATAATAATACTATAGTTTAAGTCGTGGCCCATTGGTATCATCCTTGTATTACACCAGTACAATACCAATACTGACATCCGATATCACGTCGATACTGAATACTAAAAGTTGATACTGAGCCAGTATCTCACCGGTTTTATATACATGTATGCAAAAACAAAGATTAAAATTATGATTTTAAATAGGGATTGAAATAATTATAGTTTAAAATGGATATTTATATCATATAGAATTACATATAAAACAATTCGTAAATACAAAATATTTGAGATTTTTAAATAATATTATTTAACAATTAATTTTTAAATAAATAAGACAAATATAAGTATAATATAAGTTAATAGCAAATGTCATAAAAAAGAATCTTGAGATAAAATAAATTTAAATCTAAAAAAGTAGATTAATTTATGTTACATATTTTCATGTTTATTTGAAGAACAGCGTTTACAAATGAACACACCACATTTACATTCAAGCAATTTCAACTGTATGCAAAAAAGTTACTCTGCGTAGAAAAGTTTTAAAACTGGTATAAAAAATGATGAAGAGGTAAAAGTTGGAATACTATTGGATAACGGTATCTCACGATTCGTTGGAATTAAATTCAGGCTCTAAAAAAAATGAATTCTATAACTCTTCATATAACAGATAAACATTGGAGCATGATTAGACGATAATTTCAAATGATGTTATAAATATCCAAGGTAATAACCGATATGCGTAAATACATGTAAAGCATGTAATAATTTTGATATATTTAAATATTATAATTCTTTAAGTGTTTTATTTTCAGTAAGTTATTATTAATTCAGTAAATATATTATATAAATATAGAAATAATTTTAATAAAATAATATAAAAATTACGGACTATTTTATCTTCCACAGTCGTTATAATTTACTAAAATATTAGATATGTATGTCGTATACTACCACCATTTGTCATTGTTTAATGTATTTTAAATATTGATTTAAAATACATTAGTATATTAATTAAAACGCAGATAAATTATAATGATTGTATATAGATATAACAATAATTATTTTGACATCGGAAAATTAAAGTGAGATATGAGACTGCCTTAAGCACTGCCTATCCTACTCTCCAAATTACACATCTTAATCTTTCACAGAATCTGCAAATGACGTTAGAAATTTTAGGATCTGATAATCCTATTCTGAAAATTATGATCCTTACGGTTCCATAAATTCTATATAAAAACACTCTCGTTTGTTATAACATAACTTGCTTTGAATTTCGTTACAAATTATATGATATTTTATTTCATACAATGGATTCCGGGACTTTTAATATCCGTTAATTAATATCCGTTAATTAAAATATTCAGTGCTGAATCCTAGCATGGAATTATCTCTCATACGTATGTTTTTTTCTATTACTTTGTATTATTGAATTGAATCTAATAGATTTTAATATTACATATATTTCAATAATATTTATTTATGTAATTTATATAAATATCGTTCTTTCGAGAGACGACTCCAATTACAAAAAAGTTATAGAATTTCCCATGTCAAAAGTATTTATTATATAAGGGTAAAAAAATTAAAGGGAATCATTGCACTTGCTTACACTTATTTCTTTCTTATATTTTATTTATAATTATTTGTGACAAAATATACATACGATTGATATGTTATAAAGATTTACATACATGTGAATTTTGCGATATAAATATATAAAAACTTATAAAATCTTTTATCTTTAAATTTTAATTCTATAGATTTTAATAAAACAGAGAAAAATTTGATGTAAAAAATCAATAGAAAAAAAATACGGTATTGCGCGGCACAATATCAAAACTAGAAATAACCGTTTTTTATAAAATGATGTTGCTTTCGACATATTTAATAATATTTTTATAACTTTGTTCTCAGATAAATACACAAAGCCAACAAAGAGCGAAAAATTATCTTTGTAGTATATTGTGTCTATAAATTGTATTTTTTATTATGATATTATAATAAAAAATACAATTTATAGACACAATATATTCTACAAAGATCTTTTTTATTATCTTAGAACAAAAGTTTGTAACATTTCTTCATTTATATTATGTTTACATGTTTACTTTAGTACATGTTTAAAAAAGGAATTGGCTATTACACCATTCGATACGGCAAAGTTTCAACTTTAAGAATCTATTATCGAATTGCGATGCGATAATTTTAATGAAGTTGTGACAAAAGTAAAAATGTTGTTTTTATTTAATTCGCGATAAGTCAGTAACAAAAATCTTAAGAATATTTAAAGAAACAGTTTTGTAAAATAAAAACTTTAAGTTTTCACGTTAAAAAATCGAAAATTTTTTGTTAAATGTAAATTATAATGTAAGAAAAGAGTATAATAATAAATTAAATTAATTAGAAGAATATCTTATCATTAATTATTACAGATGTGGACTATAATTTAGATATATAGCCAAATAAGCGGATTGCGAATGTGCTAAGTTTGTTATATATCTCGATATTATTGTGTGGAGAGAAGTTGGTAAATGGTATAAGGAAATGTAAAAAGTATATATCAAGGATAACAAGGAAGGGGAAAGAATTAAAAAAGGAAATAGCGAAGGAAAGGAATAAATAGGAAGAGGAAATAGATTGTAAGATAGGAACATAAGAATCATATAAAGCCTTTGTATCGTTTTATCTGTTTAAACCACATTTCTATTTTTTAATGTGAACCATTTCAGATATCAAACGCGTATACATTTAATGTTATTTATACAATTATTTGTAAAAAAAGTTATTTTTAAGTAAATATATAATTATGAAGTACAATATAGAAATACTATGCATAAACATACCCATAAGTAATTTATAAACATTGGTTTTGCTAAAATTGAGTTTTTTATTTCCGTTTTTTGTCTACCAAAAGAGCAGTAAACTATACTTGAATGTTTTTTAATACCACCGCCGACAAAATATCATGTATAAGCTTTTCTATATGTAGGCATTATGTACCTCTCACATAATGAATGCTAAAAAAATACAAAATTAAATAAAAATATTTTCTTAAAAATAAGAATGTGTGATTAATTTAAAGAAAATTATTATCTATTATACCAAGTTATCTCTTTTTTCATCGATATCTATTAAAGCATCTAAATTGTCGAACTCATCTAATGTAGAAGTAGATAATTTGATGGCAATAATTTGTTTTAATGCAGAGATTGGATTTGTTTTTTCGTGTGGCAAATTTAATAAGTTTTTTTTTTGTACATCTTCAAATCCTATTCTTAAATCGTACAAAATGCTTTTTTTTAATATTATCCATTTCTTTTCGTAAAAATACTTTTACTTTTTCGTAGCAAGCATCTTGAAGAAATTCTGAAAATATAATAAATGTTTATCTTAAAAAATGTAAAAATCTAGATTTATAATTACGCAAATATTTTTTACATCGTCAATAAGAATAAGGAACACCAAAAACGATAATCGAACTTTTAATTTAAAAATATCGTTTTTTTTTTGCAGCACATTACAAAAAGACTTACAACTAGGAGACAAAGGGCATGTTGAAGTTAACGAAACAGCTAGCCTGCTCGCCGAACAAATGAATATAAATCGTTGTTACTTATATGATATTATCCAACCAATCACATTCAATCTCTCAGCGAGCAGGCAACTATACAGAAGTAGAATGAATTTATTGCGACTGTATCGATTTTGCACAAAATTGTCAATTGCTTCCGGACGAAAAAGGATACTGCTAGTTTATCGCCATATACATATATAATATTATGTATATATATTGTGACCGTATTCACAAGCAACGGCACAACATCATCGCGTTTTCTATAACTCTAATTATACAATAACTCTCGATTATATTCACAGTTACTTTAAAGAGCATAAAGTACGATTCGTCTTTAAATTCTTCATTAATTTAATCTGTTGCGTTATTCGACAACTTAATCTTAATTGACAACGATCTTAATTGTTCTCTTAATTGAGTTGGGTGCCAGGCACGAGAAAGCATCCTACTCTTTGCACAATTACTATTATAATTTGCTCGGAAAAAATAAGTAACGCACACAGATTATCGCGACGGACGATAATGAATAGCTCAGCCACGGAATTGGCAGAGGGAAGTGATTTGAGGTGAGCGAGAAAGATATCGGAGAACGATTGGTGGAGAGACTGAAATAATCAAGCAGCGATTAACAATAAATAACAAGTATCCAGTATATTTCGTCAATCGAGTACACGGATGATGAGACAACAGAATATTATAGAACTATCTGACTCACAAAAGGCGGTAATTAATATCGATACTAGTCTCGACAGCTCTTCTAGCAAATTTTCGATCTCAGTACAACAGAAAACACGTAACTCGACAACTAATAGTTGTAATTTGGTAAAGCGCATTCTACAATTGCGTAAGCGTAGTTATAAATGGTTGTAGTTGTACGAATTAATCAATCACAGTCAAATACGAAAAAATGTTCAACTGTGATTAGTCAATTCTTACAACTACAACCATCTTACAACTACGTTTACGCGATTGTAGAATGGGCTTAACGCAAAATATTCTCGACACACAAAAAGGCTAACACTAATAACTTGGCAGTGACCAGGGCGAGTACGCAACGTACCACTCTGAACTCTCAAATATTTGCGTCTAAGTGGATGGTACGTGCTCGTCAATGAATATTCTCTGCGCTATAGTTGGCCGGTACGACGTCGGCCGCTCACAGCTCGCGTAAATCTTAAAGGCCTTTGCTCGTAAAAAAGCGTTAATCGTAACCGTAATTTTAGTAGTTTCCAACACGTACAATCAGATGGAGCAATGCAAATGAAATTCCGTAACCGTAATTTTAAAGTTAGTCGTAAAAAAGTTCGCTATGTTGGAATTTTACATTTAACGCGTTAATGCCAACCAACAGGAAAGCTATCAGATTATTTATATATTATTTTGGCACTGGCGGTCGCAGTTTTCGTTTCTGATGTTTGGAAAAGAGATAATTCGGGTCAAACAACAAAAGGAAGATTAAAGTTACGGTTAACGCTTTTTTACCTGCAAAAAAAGGCCCTCAAGACGCACGCACTCAAATATCGCGATCGGTGGCTTTACAATAAGAAATGAAACAATGACGCTCACCTCACCACGATAATCTCTCCGGTACCTTCTTCCGTTCGTATATCTCCACTCGATTTCTTTTTTACAATAATAGGTCAATTAAATTGTTTTAATTCGTGATAGTACCGTGATAGTTTATTAGAGTTACGTTTCAAGATCGATGATTGTTCGGCGCATAGTTTGGAGGGACTAAGTATATTAGTACATAAATTCACGCGAAATTAAGCTATAAGCAATTAAAGATCCAAGCTAGACTGTTATAGGTTTCGTATTCGTATTAGTTATGTTCTTACATTAACGGTCTTTAGTATTGAATATTGTTTCAGATTTCAATTTTCAATTGAAATTTTGGACTACTAGATTAATGATTTAAGAATTCCAGTTAGTTCTTCATTTAGTACAATTAACTGCCATACTGGATATCGGTCATTCCGAATTTTAGGAATATGACTACAGATTGTTCATGAGTGATTCGAAAAACCCACAAATATTGATTTTCATGGAAATTAAATGAATTTTAAACCACCTGATCAATGAAATAAATGTTTTCAATAATTCCATAAGTTTTTTATTCATTCCAACCGCCATATTGGAGCAATCGCTTTGAATTTTTAAAAAAGCCACGTTTTTTCTTAAACTACATATAAAAACGAAAATTTTAAGCATTAGAACGTCTTATTTCGGCTTCACATTTTGCCCAGACACCTATCCCTGTTGATGTAAACGTCATATATATATATATATGTATATATATATGTATCTGTATTGTAATTGATTGAAGAAATGTTGAAAGTGTTGAACATCAAATATAATACAAAAGTAATTGAAAATCAACGCATTATTTTGGTAATATACTTTTGATAATTTCAATACAAATATGGTACAGATAATCCGCTGACAATGTACCGTTCCGATATTGACATTTGATGCATTATTTTTGGCAATTCCAATATTGATGCGGTACCGAAAATTTTCTAAAAGTGTACTGGTTCAGTATATTCGCTTGACATACTTCTTCCAATTTTAGTATAGATATGGTATCAATGATATATTGGCAATATATGTTTCATACTGATATCTAAAGACATTTCCTTAGTCAATTTCTGCATAGATATCATATCGAAAACCTATACTACTAATATACTGGCTCAGTATTATTATTTAGTACCGATTCACACGCTGGCAGAGTTTTATAACGTTGTTTATTTAATGTTGATCCAATACAAAACCAGCACTGAAAAATGAAATCTATTTTTCAGTATACACTTTTCGATACATCGCCAGGAGTCAATATACTGGTTTATGGTATTCTATTCCCACTTGAACATACAGATACAAAGGAAAGAATTTGAAAAGTTCAAAATACGATTTTTGTTTTAATCACAAATTTCTATAAAGGTCTGTGATAATTTTTATACAAGTTTTATATATCTATGATTTTAATCCCTTCAGATTTTGAAGATGAAAGATGAAAATATAACTATGTATCTATATTTATCTCTTTTGACTCTTATTTATAGTTAAATGAAAATAAAATAGTAATAAACATTTTTAATTATCTCCCCCCCCCCTCTCTCTCTCTCTCTCTCTCTCTCTCAAATTACAACGTAATGTGTGATTTATTTGTGTTAAAACTACATATGGTACTTTGTTCTTGAATATATTTGTTTGTTTTCTTATTTATTATGATTTTTTAAATACGATTTTAATCTCGATACGATTGAACAATTTCATACATATGCATAAAAACACATTTTTATATAAAATTTTTGTATTATTAAGTACCAATACTGTAATAGCGTCGTAACCATAACAAAGTTTATCGAATTGTCATAAATTATATATAATTTTTGACGTTTTAAATCGGATGAGCAAATCCATTAAAACGTCAAACGTAATAGGACCGCTATTATTTTTTTTTTTACAAACGCAAATGGAAGTATCGCAATAATTTACTTTTCGAGAGAGATACGTGTAGAGATCTAGTCTTACACATCATTGACTTATCAAAAAGGAAACTATTTCACATTAATATTAACCCTCAGCGCGCGAATGGAATTAAATTTAAAATTGATCTCGTTATCAAACATGTATAATACATCAACAACTAGTGTTTCATCGATAATTGCTAGTAATCACATAGCTATTATTAATTACTTAACTCTATCAAACTTGAATATATATTTAGTGAATAGAGTTACTTAATACGCAACATGAGAGAGAGAGAGAGAGAGAGAGATATATATATACCGATATCTATAGATATATGGTAATATTGATTCTTACTTCAACATTAATAATACAATGCCAAATCAATTTATTATAGTTGCATGAATGAATACTAGATTTATAGGTTAAATATAACATAAATTTATTAAAAGAATTTAACCGTCACTTTATGAAAAATGATTTATTTGTTACTCTATAAAATAAATATTTTTAATATTTTGTTTTCTTTTCAAATCTATTTTTTCATATTTTTCTACGAATTATTTAATTTAGGTGATATAATAGTCATTTTATATATATCATATGCAAACATGTTAAAACATACATGGCATACATAAATTATTAAATTAAATACGCTGCAAAGTACATTTTTTTAATGTGTTTTACACGGTTCGTTTTTTTTCTTAGATTTGATCGCACAGATATTCCTTATTTTATTACCGAGTTTAAAATCACTGAAATTTAAAATTGATTACTACAAACTAATATACTTCTATCGCATCAGTTTCTCTCGCTTCGCTTTCCCTTCGCTTACACCAGTTTTCCGCCAGACGAATTTAATTACGGCATTTCGGTGGAACAATTAGAATTCAAAAGAGCGGGGTGCCTACGTTGATTATCTTTACGAAGCGCGCAATTAATTCCGCACGTACCACTCCAATCATTTTTGCAGTAGTCATACAGAGTTTCGTGTTCCATCCATGCAACGGCACGTCCTCGATCTGCATCACTCGTGATCGAGAAATCTTGAAGGTAGATATACACCGAGTCTCTTCAGTATGCAAATTGGTAACAATTGATTTGCGCTCGTTTCGATGTCTGCCACAAACGCGTTTGATTTATGTTACTTTGAATATCTGCATTAATTCCAAGTGATATTTATAAAGACAGGTGTATACTCGCTGTAAAAAAGTATAAAAACGTAATTTATCTTACTAATTACTTTAAAAGTATTTTATCTCTAAAATATTAAACTTCTTATTTATCTATAATCTATATAATGGATATATTGTATCAATATCTATTATTTTATTGTACAAAATAAAATAAAATTGTTATTCATTTGTTATTCATACGTAATGAAATTAAAACTTTCTATTGTGAAAAGGATACTTAATTGAATTGACAAAATTTTCTGTAATTTTCGTAAATATCTTTATGATATGATTTGATCATATCTTTATGATATGATTTCTATTTAATATTGAATCTTAATGCAAATACCTAAGATCAAGATTACGATTGACGTAATTTATAACCAACAAAGATCTATCGTGCCATAAATTCTCCATTTTGTAGCCTGCAGTCGCGAAATCAAGTTTATAGCTATATCAAGAACAATACAGATATTCAGAATGTCAGCAAAATGATGCCAATCAATGGTATTGATATTTGTTTGCTTAATAAATATTAGCTAATTTTCATGTTCGAAAAATAATTAAAGAAGTTTTACCACCAACTAATCATATTTCTTTAATCACACTTAAAGAAAAACATAGCTTTTATCAATTAACAAGAATAAGGAAACCGACTAACGGTCTACTAAGCCATTTACGGTCAAAACTAGATCACTATGCTTATTATAATGTGTGAATTTTATATACCGCGTATGTAGTTCCCAATCACGTGCCGAAAATTTTTTCAGACTTACAACGCAACACTAAACAACTACCGCAGTAATATCACTTTTTAGATTGCTAAAGCACATCTAACAATTATTTGATGCTTCTATATAGCATCTTATTAGATCTTTAATAATATGTTGAAAGACATATATTAAAATTTTAACAATGTAAATGTTAAAGTAATGATGAATCTAAAATCTGTGAAAATAGCTGTTATCATAATTATAATATACCTATAAAATGTCAATTAATTCAAATGTTTTCGAACTTTTTTATGTAATGATTCTTATAATGATATATTTATAGAGAATTAACGAAATCTAAAAATATTTTTCTTGAATATTTCTTCAAACCCTCAATTTAGCTTACAAAACTATCAAATAGTGATTAATCTATTATATAATATTATCTACAATTCGCGATTAATCTACTATCTAAAATTCGCGATATTCGAATAAAGTACGTAAACCTTTATATTTACAAGATAATCTCGATTTTAAAATCTTGATATGATTATAAAACGACAATACTAAATACGGCAAAACACTTTCTCGTATGTATACGGGGAAATGAATTTATAGTACTATGTTGCGAAAACATTACGTTCATGAAAAAAAAAAAATCAACACATAATTGACGAAAATCAGTATTGTTATCGAAGCATACTACATCTGTCAGATTAATTAAAATTACCTGTTAGAACGCGACCGACTGTTGTAGAAAGGCCTAGATTCCGAACTCGGTTTTCATTAATCATTTGAATCGGTGTTTCCCTGCTTCACTTCTTTTACATTTCTCTTAAAAATCTGTCTGAATGTCTTTGCTCATAGTAAAAAGTTATGGACAAAGTTAACGACTCAATTCTACGAGAGGACAGAAAGTATAAAAAGGATACACACGGGACTTCTGGCGGATGTTTTACAGTTTTCAGCAAACCAACCGGAATTTTAAATTATTATAATGAGAACTTTGTAATTTTTTTCCACGAATGTCAACTCGAAATTTATGAAAATTCAGTTAAAATCTGAAAGTTATAAATTGATTATTAATATATGTAACTAAGGCGGTGAATGTAAGAAATACTTTTTTAGAAAATATTACTTTGAATTCGTACTTATATTAAAGAATAATTAAGAACACCTACAACTATGTCAACAGATAACGGAACGTTTTTTGAGATAAGATAAAAATATAAATAATTCTCTCTTCACTTATTATTTTGCATTTAGTTATTATCATGTGAAGGGACAGTAAAGAAGTAAAAAAACAATCGCCAATGTCGACCTTCGCGAAAGCATTTTATAATAGCTGCCATTGACACACATATGTATAGGATAAATGCAGATACAGGAATATTTTTATTGGTGCACGTACTTCGCGCATCTCTAGTTAAATCTGTATTTGCATATCTCCGAAAATCAGGTAGTTATAATGTTATAAATGCAAAAATCTTTAGGGAAGCTTCAAGAGTGATGATCATAAATAACGTTAAGACAAAATTAATCAAAAGTAATTAAATACTGAAGTTAAAATTAAATATTTAAATTTATCATAATTAAGTACACGTATACTTACATATATAGTTAGAATAAATGCATTTTCAAATTAAAATTGATTATTTCCAATTTGCTTTTTTGATGCAAGTTTGCTTAATGGATTAATAATCTATTTACATATCTATACTGTTAAATTTATAATATCAAATTACATCCAATTTAAGTTATTTTTAATCATTTCTATAGATAGCACTGCTCTTACTCAATTTATTATTAATTTAACTGCAACAAAATGGAGTTATATAATTTAACTGACAATAATGTATAAAATTTGACTCAAATTTAGTTTATTATTCATCAAGTGCATACATTAATATCTATAGACGTTGTTTACTTTTAAACTTTTAAACGTTTACTAACCATAGAAATGAGTTGATTTACATTTCGACACACATGGAAGTTAAAAATAATCAAATGTTATTTAATTCAGAAAACTAAGTTGTCACTATTCTCTTGATATTTAATAGTGTATGCATATAAAGAAGTTATTAAGATATTAAGGAAGTTATTAAGTTATAAAAAGATATGTGTATAATGTCAGATATATGTATGTATGTCAAGTGTTACTTACGTACACGAGAGTATTCCGATCAGAAATACTTACACTCCGATCTCGATAATAAATTAAATTTGATATTAACCTATCATCCATTCGGAGTATGTTTCGGTAATATCATGCGACATGTCATGTTACATAATCACTAATTAATTATCTGCAAATTGATTTGGGGATTACATTGCCTGAATTGCATAATTAGGCTGATTCTATATCAGCTTATATGAGCTTACTGAACTTCCAAATGGAACGCTAGAATATCAATGAATTGACATGATATGAAATTATATAATAACTATGTATATCAACTATGCAAATATTATTTGCTACATTAATGGAGCAATATTTCTCGTCAATATATAGCGCACTTGTTTCTTCGTTAATAAAATATGAAGTAACAATTTTCACTGTACACTGTTAAATTCATAATATCAAATTATATCTACTCAATTTGGATTACTTTGTATTAGTTTTGTTCTTTTATTTTTATAAGTTACCACTGTTCCTAATTAATGTATCATTAACTTAACAATGATATATTAATTAGAAACAGTGGAGTTAAACAATGTAGCTCAAAAAATATATATTAAATTAAATTTATTATTTATCATATAAAAAGTAAAAAGTGTATTGAACTTACACACACAGACACACGCACGCACGCACACACACACATACACACACTCACGCACGCACACATATTTGTCCTTTTGATTTTATCATTACAACCAATTCTAATATACTGATATATTTATAAAATAGGTTACTTTCTTCCTCACATGTTTAATTCACCTATCTTTGCATGAGAGACATGCGATACCAAGTTTTTACGACGTATTCATTATTCGTGTGATACGCACGCGTAGGTAGTGTGGATAGTCGTGTGGGTAGCTTGTTTGTCGGATATTACACGGGACATAGGTATATGGGTGGAAACAAGATGAATCAGTCTCTGTAGGATTTCGGTGGGTTATGTTTCTAAAGGCTTAATTCGTCTTTTGGGAGCCTTAAGAGGATAAAATATCCAGGGAATAAGATTGCTAATATTCTATTTTTGAACGAATGTTTCATGAAATGTAAAATTTTTCTTTATAAGAATATTAACTCATTTGAGTTACCTATGCTTATTTTGTCGGAGATATATATTATTAGATAATAAAAAATATAATTTTGAAGCAATATATAGAATTATTTGAATAATACATATATTTATTCTTTACAAATATTAATTTTTAGTTAATGTTAAAAAAATGAAAAATGTTTTTCTTTATGTTACTTGAAAAATACAGAAAGAAAAAGAGACAAGTTTTTTGATTCTATTATAATCGTATTAATTTTTTATATTTTCTAATTCATTTATTGTAAATATTGTTATAGTGAATAGAACCTATATGTTTTGTTTTGCAAAATTGCATAATTCTATCATATAAAGCCTCAGTGAACAACACTTTTCTACAAATATTAAATATTGTGGCTGTTATATGTATAATTATTTTTACAAATTTTATTTAATATTTTTATAGATATATATTTAATAGTTATATATTTAATAGTTATATATTTATAAATTATATATTTAATGAAATATTTTCTTGTAAATAAAAATATCAAATAGATATAACTTTCACACGTTTCAAGATAAAACACTTCTATCCAATCTCTTAATATTACAGGGACACAAGAAGAGAAAAATCGTACTAGAAAAAGACATCAAATAAAAACATTAGTCGTTACGACGTTAAAGTTTGATGATTCATTTTAAAACGACACAATGTTTAAAGCAATCGAATATCGTGGCGAAGTTTAAGACAACCAACATCAAATCTGTAATAAAAAAAATAACTCTAAATAATTCTAATGAAAACTTCGTAAAATCTAGTGAGATAGGTATATAAGTACCTTCACCTATGTAAAAAGGAAAAAGCGAAGGAAAAGGAATAAAATGCATCATTTCACATGTATAGAAAATAGTCCTGCTATAAACCGAATAAGATTTGTTCCTCCTCTTTTGATTCATATCATGACACTACATTCGATCAAGGAAGCAATATCTCCATAACAATATTATTTCTTCCTTCATGGCGACAGAAAAAGAGAAGATAAAATCAATATATATTTCCGAACGATAGTTGGACTTCTACAAGTCGATCGTAAAAAAGCTGATGCGATATTGGAAAACAATAATGCGCAAGGAATGTGTATAAAATGATTAGAGCCCGTTAGAGTATTAGGCTTATTTACTTGAAATTGGAAAGAGTTGAAACTAAATTGAGAAGAGTCGAGACCAAATTGAAAAAAGTAATAATCGTTTTAATGTACAGAGAAATAAGGAATTTTTTAACATAAATAAACAAAGAAGACCATATTTAATCGAGCAGTCTTGATATCTAATAATATTTTTGTATAAATTCATATAATTTTTAGTTTAAGCAATCTGCACACCGATTACTACTTGTCTTAAAACACAGTTCTAAATTGAGAGAAAAACTGAAATACTTTAATATTAAATTAATTTACATTAGTTTAATTTACAAAGTTAGGTAGATAAGCAATTTAATATTACTAATGCTAATAAACATCTCCAATAATATTTTAGCTATAAATAAATTAAATTCTTGCGAAAAATATAAATTTTGCCAGAAATGTTAGTTATACATTATTTTTTAATGGCAACGTTTAAAACACATAAACTAATACGAATGCATAATAGAATATGTGATAGTTAAAAAAAATATAAATGCAGGAAAAACTCGACTATGATGTAAATAACAAGCTTTTTAAAAGTACATGTATGTATGGCTTTCATATTTTTTGTTTTTAGTAAATAAGCAAGATTTATTTTTACAAAATATGTGTATATGTGTTTTTTAATTTAAAATATAATTTTCTTTATTTTTTCTCATAATTAAACGGATTAATGTTTTAAGAAGAATATCGAGTATGGTCGATGTAACCTTTTAAAAATATTCAGACAGATTTATCGAGGAGTACGTCGAACTCAGCGCGATAAAGTCGCGTTAATTGGGTGAAACGTAGTGCAACACATAGAACACGAGCTTAGTTATGGAACAAAAGCCTTCAGTAGAAAGAGAAAAAAGTTAATACTAGTGTAACCAACGGCGGGCGGGTCATTGTCAACCTACACAGCTCCGACGTAGAAAGACTAACGATGTATGAAACATGTCAAGCTAGGCGAAACTCGTGTGAAAAACATCGCCGTTCTAATAGTGATAAAATATCGCGACTTAGGTATAGGAGACATGCGTCGGTGGATACGAGGTGGAGTAATCTGTTTATGATGCGGATTTTATCAACTTAAGCTCAAGAATAACGCAATCTACTCTTGATCACGTATTTATTTTCCATGCGCTGCTGCGCCGATATATCTCTTACAGCGAATTGGACGCATTAAGCGCATTAAGCTGCACATTAAAACTGTTGTACGCTGATTAAGACTCCTGACCTCTCATCAGATTGATGACGTTATAGGCGAGAAAAAACACATAATAAAAATCCTCTTGGAAAATATATTAAAATAAAAAACATTTTTCAATAAAATAATATTTGCATTTGACAGAGTATATGTATACTTCTTTCAATTCGACAGCTTGTCATATAACTCATTTCGCGTTTTTTTGTTAGATATAATTCCATTTTGAATATGATTTATTGATTACCGGAACACAACAAAAGTTGTGTTTTTAGTATGTTTTAAAAATTTTATAAATTTGTTTTATCGATTGCAAACGTTATTTTTATTAAAAAATACGTTTTAATATAGTTTACAAAAATTTTGTAATGTATTTGTCTCACTTTTGATGTCACAATCTAAGATGGCTGCAGTAAATAGACAATTTAGCAGTCAATTTGATTGTAAGTATAAAAATAAAAATATATATATTTTTATTATTCTATATAAAATATACATGTCATCTAATAGCATAATAAAGTGTGTTGAGGATTTCGGAATTTATTATTATCATTCTTTATTTATATTAAATATATTTTTATATCTTCACGTATGACAGTTTTAATATACCTACTTTAATGTATGCGCACTGAGTGCATCTAGTCTAATTTGCTTTTACGCTCTCTGATTTAATCAACATTTTCGGGGAAATTTTTATTTTTTGCCTGCCTTTTACATCGCCATTTTATAGCACAGAATATATAAAAGTTAATAAAATAGTCTGTACAATTTATATTTATATTGTATTATTTATTAAATAGCTCACATGTTTAAACCCTCATATTTTTTTATTTCTCTTCGAAAAATATTAATTGCGTGTGATTACAGTAAAGAAAATTATATTTTAATTCAACAAATACATATACATATATTTTGGGAAAATGAAACTCACTTTTTGTTAAAAATAAAAAACAAAAATCAACAGTTATGTATTTTTGAGGAGCTTGTTATTTACATCGCAGTTTCGAATATATATATTCTATACTTTATATGTTTTTTTCTGTAATTATTACGTACTGTTACAGTGACTTTGAAACTGTACTTAATTTCTTAAAAAAAAAAAAAACTATGAGCTACATTTATTAGTTGAAAAAACAAAATATTCAAGTGGAATTAAAATATTCTTTTTAAGTCCAAAGCTGTATAAGAGAGATAATTCTTTATTCGATTCTAGTCTTTCCGGAAAATATGTTAAAGCTTCAATAGCTTTTTAATCATAAATGTGCAAAAAGTGGGATGCTTCAGGTAAATTAACCTTTTGAGATGAAAATAATAAATAACAAAAGTTTGTTTAATTATAACTAATTAATTTCGAACAGATTTCAGCATAATTTAATTTATATGCTAATCAATAATACTAACAAAAATTGAAGAATTATGACAAATAATAATTTTCTTCGATATTCTTCTTAACTCAAAATTTTGCTATAAATTTCTATAATATATATACTTTTTTTTTTTAAACGATTTAATTCGTTAAAACTGAGTTATCATTGTTTGTAAAAAATTATATAAAATTTCTAAATCTACAGAATTAAAAGACAGAAAATTTATTTTAGAGAGTGATTTAGTTGAAATTGTACAGTGAGTTCAACAAACTCACGTTGCTTAATATATTACGGCCACCAGAAATGGAGAGAGTAAATCTCTCTCAAGTATCTCTCTGCATTCTATAAACGGTTTTTGTGCTTCTAATAAAAAGTTGAACGATGAGAAGCAATCGATAAAGTGATATCCTTATACAGTAGTTACGATCGGGAGATTATGGATGTTTTATCAATAAAATGTAATCGGATTTTAACTCGTTGCGATGTTGTAACTATATGATTGTTAAGTTTTAAAACTACTGCAACGAAAACAATGAAACGCAAAACAGTGTTTTTAAAGTAATAAAGCTAAACAGAATACTCAAGCAAGATTATCGTTAAATATTTGTAGTTATAGAAACCAACAACAATATAAATGTCATGTATGTAATTAAAACTGAAATTGCAACTATCTAAAATGAATTATGTGAATAGGTATAACAATATTTAGGCCCGGATGTTAGGCCGAAACGTATAGTATTTTATATATGACATTTTTTTGATTGTTAACGAGAATATATATTGTTTTTTGTGATTTCGCATTGATAACAGCGAGTTTACTCTCATTAGCCTATTTATTCTTTGTATTTGAAATTTTCGAGAGTCGATTTTTATATTTAATTTTTACAATATTTAAGAACAAGATTTCTTGTAATATCGGAATTCACTTCAGAGATGAAATATTGGATAAAAGACTTAACAAAAGTATGTCGAGGCATCGATAATTTCAAGTTATAAACGGCTGAAAAGATTTACGGCATTTCATAAATTAAATTTCAAGCCGATAACAGCATCATTTTAATTCTTTGTCAATTGAACATAAGAAATTTTGAATTATTTGCAACGATATTACATAGCTCGCAGAAGTCACGAATTCAATCCAAAGAACACTCAATATAGCAGGTTATCAACTGCACGAGTTTCCGCCGCGTTTTCTCATAAGTGAATCCTCAACGAGAAAAGGGAGATACGTATCTTTGTCGTACCAATGCATATATTTCGCGGAGACACGTGCAGCATGTACCAGCCACTTTCATCGACTTTCTGATCGTAGCTACGAATATCGATTAACATTCCGTTCTCGTCGAAGACACAGTAGTTTTGTCATGTAATTTCTTTGTCCTCCCTTAGTCTCTTGAAATCTTGTTTGCAATACAGATTTTGCCTGAAAGATCTACAGTACTTAGGGCCGCAAAATCAACACATCCATATGCGTACACAGCTGCACGTTATG
This sequence comes from Cyphomyrmex costatus, assembly GCF_001594065.2. NCBI lineage: Eukaryota > Metazoa > Arthropoda > Insecta > Hymenoptera > Formicidae > Cyphomyrmex > Cyphomyrmex costatus. Next base: position 560,229 of record NW_017277148.1, on the reverse strand, counting down.
GTAAACGTGCACAGAATGGAGCGCAAGTGCAGTTTCTGTAGCTTAATGATCGCTATCATCGTTAAGAGGCTGACTCTGATAACAGTGCACGCAGTTATATCATACTTAATAAAGAATTTTACGTATATACGATGGACTAATATATAGTAAACCTCGCTGCAAGCGACCCCACGTAACATTCATAAGATTAAAAATACAAAGCGGATGAATTCCGCTATATGTAATAAGTAAAAAATGAAGGTGAATGGGAGAAACTGAATTATCTCACGTATACGAAAACAATGTTAAATTTTTTATAGATACTATTCATAGATTAGCTTTATTAAATGTTAATAAAATTCAATTTAATTTTGTGTATTCAAAGAAATACATGCGAAGTACGCAGGAATGAATGAATACACAAATGGTGAAGTACTATAGCAACACTGCTGTTATTAATTCTATCAGAACTGTTTAAGTTCTAGATTGACAAAATATGATAGAACAATATATACATATAATGCAGAATTTACATATTAAGTATTAAAATACATAGAATAAGACAATACAATACTCGTAAGTAAAAACTAATAAAGAGAAACAGGACTACGAGCCAATAAATTCTTTAAAATTTTTAATTATTCTAATATATTGCGAAGAATATCACGTAATTTTGGCATTTCGTCCCGGCTTCCACTATACTAGACTCATCAGTAAGGTATTGTAGTGAAAGCCTACCTTAAGTAAGATTACAATGAAATTATTTAATTAATAATGTTTTAATGATAATTGACTGTCGAATTGCACGAAAGAAAGATGAGGAGAAGAAAAAGTGGATACAAGAATATTAAAATACTTGGTGGCAATGTAAGAAAAAGCGGCTTTGAATTTGAGAGCGACGCAGAGAAAAAGTCATGATAAAGGGTGTCTGGGGTGCAACAAGAATGGAAGTCGGAGTTAAAGCATAGAAGGTTACGTAGATATAGAGGAATGCTAGAACGTAGAAGGCGATAAACAAGACAACATAAATGGAGAAAGAAGCGCTGTCGGATTTTTAACCAACTAGAACTTAGAAATAGTGAAATATTATTGTAAAGTCGTTCACGTGTTATTTACACAGAAAGAACAATTTAGTTAAAGTATATAAAAATCAAGTAAATACAGATTTTAAAATAAAAGTACAAATACAGATCTGAAAATAAATATATTAAATTACCAAAATAATTATACAGAACGTTTAAAGATTGATGGCAATGCTACAGAATATCTTAACTTTTCAGCAATCAGCTTGACGTTCAATAAAATTATCTAGTAATAATTGTGAACATTTGAAACTTAAGAATTTATTTTACCATTTTTCGCGATAAAAATAATATATAAGAATTTCTCTCTCTCTCTCTCTCTCTTTGTATAACTTTTAGTTGATAGCTCAAGAAATTTTTCTCTCCATAATTAAAAGAATTCGATATCATCTGTTCATTAAAGTAACAGCGAAATCTTTTTATTATATTCTCAAGTGTCAAAAGTTATGGTAATTTAATTCACTTAATTCTCTAATAAATGAACATCGATCTTATTTCTTAATTAAATAAAGTAAGCAATTTTTTTCTTCTCGTTAAAATATCCTTTACGTCCTTTGGTTTCGTCGCAACCGACCTTCTAACAATGCGAATAAAACAGCAAGGTTGCTTCTATGAACGGTGAAGATTTTCTATTTTTATCTCGTATTTTTCGCCCATAATTTTTGCAAAAAAATTATTAAGTGTGAAAGATTCATTCTTCTTACTCAATGCATAAAAGGAAATTTTAATCTATTTTTTTCTGTGGAACATACGAATTATAAATTATTATTTGAGATGTACAATATAAGAAAGTAAAGTATCTTTTATATCGTTAATGAAAATCTTTTCTTTTAATTGTAATATTAATCATACAATAATATTCCAGTTTTGCATTTAATATTATCATAATCTCATAAATCGTATCGTATTTATCGCATGTAACAGAATGAAGCGCTCATACAACATTCTATAACGATCTATCATTATTTTTCCAACGAAATTTTAAACGCACATGATAGTGTAGAACTTATAAAAAATTGGTATGTGTTCAGCATTATACATATTCTTTCAATGTGCACGTCATCACTATTACGCATTCAGTGATAACACGTAATCTTCAGACGAAAAAAGTGAAAAGAAGCTTGGATTATCGTCACGTTACACTGAACGGACAGCTTTATTATGAACACGGTTCTTCTTTTCAGTGGAACGCGTTCAGGCGCAATGATGGACGTTTGGAGATTTGTTGTGTCTCTTGCAATCTTTCTTTTTTTTAGTTTTAATGTTGATGGTAAATAAAATTCCGTTAATTCGATCAACTATATTAGCTGTATCATTTTGTAACGTACTTGTGATATAAAAGCAATTTTTCCCGAGGCTTTATTTCTCGTAAAACGCTATACAATTGGAATTTTTTGCAGCATGTTTCTGAACAAATACTCAACAGGAAGACATGTGAAAGCTCTTTTTAAAACTCAATCTATTTCAATATTCGAAAAAAAACCGATTTTCTTCAAAGGGATGTTGCATCCCCTAAAAGTGCGATGGTTCTTTATAAAAATACATGACTCTTATTTTTATTTTATGTTAGAAAATAATTAATATATTTAAAGCTCATTAAAATTGGAGGACACACTTCCACAGATTTCCTTGTTAATAAATTTCTTTTTAAAAAAGAGTTATCTGTATAAAAATTTGATTAATTGAGATAAATACAATATTTTAATCGCAGGTTAGTTTTTATCAAGATAAAGTTGTTTTGAAATTAACCAGGTTTCGTTGTGCATTTATATTCCTGAACGTTAATTTCTCGACTGGAATTATGCATGACGATAAATAACCGAATAAGTACTGCGATCCTTTTTGGAGTAATTGTAGTCTTTAATGGCGACATTGCATGCTTTTCTCTGTCTTCGTAAAAATATATTTTTCTTTCTACATTGTTAGCAAGGTCAACAACATGATAATTACTTTAGGAAACGAATTGTCGAATGTAGGGCAGAACGGATCGCAATGAAATTCATTAATCTCACATACTTACTCTTTTAATCTTGTTGTTTGCACATGTAACAAGAATTGTAATTTCAAATAGCACATGTGTTATTTCTCTATCGATTTTTCCTCTTTTATGTTGTCACACACACAATACACATGTGTGAATTCCGAAAATCTTTTACCTTCAATTTTTTTTACTTTATAAAATTAATCTTTTGTTAATTAAAATTTCACTACACATTAGATATTTTGTAAGAAAGTATTTCAATTTTTACTAATAAGATATAGTTATTTTAAATTTAATAAAAGAACTATTTTCCAATGTTTTTACAATTTATAAAATAGAAGACTATTTTTAAAGAATAAAAGTAATAAATAAATAAAAGATTATTTTTTTAATTAATTTCTGCAATTAATGAAATAAAAGATTATTTGAAATGCTATACAAAACAAGATTCTATTATACATTTACTAACATTTTTTTAATGACAGAGTATATTAACACAAAATGATACGCTTATAATGTAAGTAGCATAACATTTATTTAGAAAGTGATTCATCTTGCAATTAACAAATGTTTGTTTTACTAATTTATTGCATAGTTCGCGTTTACGAGCTGTGTAATAAATTAGTAAAACAAGTGACGAATATCAGTATATTTTATTTCTGTTTGCCATTTCAACTCTTGCTTTTTTAAAATCGTGAAGTAAACATGCAAAACTGCATAATACATATAATTAATTAATTGTTATCCAAGTGCACCCTCATTAGCGACTTCTAGGTACATTCTGTTTCAGTAAAGTAAAAGAAAGAAAGTTCTTTTTTATAAGTTAATGCAAAAATGTATCTTGTATACATACATATATATCTTGAATGCCTTTGTCATAAACTACAAGAAAAAGTTGGAACTCAAACAGTGAATAAGAAAAAAATGAAAATTTAGTTTCTCATTTGCTGCTATTATTAATAAGAATTTTGTTTAAAAATCAGAAAATATTAAATTAAAGATAGTCGTGAAAAGATATATATTCTTTTTGGAGTTTTACAAAATTTTATTTTTCTATACAGAAAGAACAAGTTTATTAAAGTATTTAAAAATTTAGCTAGATACAAATCTGAAAATAATTTTGTTGGATTGTCAAAGTAATGCAGAATGCTGAAGCTGATTGTTAGCATAAAAAATGTTTATATTGTTCATCATGCTTGAATTTCGTATATATAATTATCTGTATAGTCCAAAACAAAATTATTTTAGAGCTGTATCTATCTAATTATTAGATACTTCAACAAAATCGTTTTTTTCCGTGCAAGTAGCTAAATTCAATGATGTAATGCACAATGTGTTATAATAAAGAACTTTTAATTTTATGTGTACAAATTTTTATAAATATTTTGTTAAATAAAACTAAGAATCGATGTTATGTCTATAATTCAATTATTACGCAGAAATATCGGCATGATACAACAAACACGCATAATTCGCTATCGGCAGATCGACTTTAGCCGTTTATCGATTCTTTAACCTACTTTAACCAATGACATCCTATCATACATCCCTTGTTCCAATCTCACATTCGGAAGAGATAATCCTATTTCCGGTCGATCCATGTTGTACTCGCTTATAGGATTGAACGATCGCATTTGCCTTGTAACCGTAATCTGTCACCCGTATCTCTCCGTTATGCTTTCCACATAACATAACGCGAGCTCGTAATAAACACGAAACAAGTACAATTACTGTTGGCCACTGTTGGCTCATATCTGCGTCCTTTTACATGGTACATGTGCGTCAAGCTGCGTATTACATAGAAGAAAAGGATGAGTTTGACGGATATATGCGTTTCGTATTATGCATGTGTGTTGTATTCATGCCTCATAGCCACGAATTCTATCACAAATTCCAAGTTAAACAGACTTTCTAGGAAGCGTCATTATTCCTGGCGTTGATAAATCTTTGTTTCGGATCAAAAGAATGTTCAGAGTTATTAATTTTAACGAATCTTCGCGAGATAGAAAGAGATGAGAGATCGATATGTTCTAGTCCATTTTTATCTTATATCTTCTTATGTTTATTATTATTTTTAGGAAATAATTAAAGCTTTATTTATTATATACATCTTCTGAAAATTTCAACTATTTTTCAAATTCTTTATTTATGTTAAAACTTTTACTTTAAAATTTTTTTTATATATTATTATGTATAATCAATAATTGGAAAAAACTACAAAGCGCTAGATACTATATATATTCCTTCATTATCAAAATTGACCGTAGAGTTCACGAAAAAAACAATTTTAATGAAAGATCTATTTTGCTGGATATATAGATCTAATAACAATTTTATTAAATTGTTGTTACATAATTATGTTGAAAATTATAAAATAATAAGTAATGTTCCAAAAAATTTTGATATTCTAACAATCAGTTTAAATTTCTAATAAAATTATTTTGGTCTTACAAAATTTTCCGATCTTTCAGTAAAATTGTTCTTTCCGTATAGGTAAAATTGACTCAATAGAGGTCAGGAACTCTCCACATGTCAATCTACCCGCGTAATTAATGGCTCGAATTGATTCAATGGTATCAATTGTAGATAATGAAACTCGCACACTAGGCTTTGTTTATAGGTATTTTTTGTATCAAACCGTGAAAATTCCTGTCAGCACGTATGATAACATGTCATAGCTAGAAGTTATCAATCGTATACCTAAGTGCCATATTTTGCTTGCCATGTGATCCTGCGAGTCTGTAAAATTCATCGCAAAAATGGAGGCGTCTATGGGAATCGCAAACACATCAAAGTACTATCGTGATACTATAAAACGTGTTATCTTTTGATTCGTTTCAAAATGCCCCTACAAATCTGTAGACTCTCGATTTTTTCAGACGAATTTATTTGTGTGCCGTTATTATACAATCAAAAATCATATTCAACTCTTGGATAACAATTCGTCCTACAATTCTATACGAAAATGCGAAAACAAAATACTTGATATAAAAGGAAGAAATCGTATGCGCCATATTTTTACATTTATTTTTATATTACGTAAGATTGTAAGCAAGGATGAAAATATCATAATGGTACCGTTTTAATAACAGTTAAACTGCTATTTCTTACAACGCGAAAACTGCATTTATTATGTAACGCTTTTATAAAATATTTATAAAATGTAAAATGTTAATTCAAATATAATATTTCTTTGTGATATTATATCTAATTTTAGTTTAGTTCAGTTTTAATAAAAAAATTTTTAACATTTTTGCAATAAAATAAGAAGTAAATTGTAAACCTTAATTTTTTTTATATTCTTGAAGCTTCTAATGAATTTATTAAAATATTTTAAGATAGTAATAATATTTGCAATTGTTTATTTTTACTTTGTGTCATATAATAACTTATTATGATTTTAATAATATGATTTAATTAAATTGGAAAAAATAAATACGTTTTTTTTTCATCAAGAGTCACTCTTTCGCACTTTATCGATCACTTTAACACTTTTGAAAGTGATATTTTATTCCGCTGTATTAGCATGAAAAGAACCGAAACTAGTGGATATTTCTTTTCCACGTAAATTCGACTTTCCGGATTTTCTCGCTGTAGCATCGAACTGTCTGATCGTATATATTTTACTTTTCTCTAGTTTCTTCCTAAAACGAAACTAAAATGTTAAACTGGATGACTCTATTATTCTTACAACATTCTATATATATTTTCTTCACAAAATAGAATTTAGCCTAAAAAACTTAAACATTAGCATTTTATGTTAAAATCTAGATTTTAATCAATAGCTGTAGATTTTTACATAAAGTTTAAAAAATTCTGATATAAAATATTTAAATACATAATTTTAATGTTTAGAACAAATAAAAAAAAATATATTTAGTTTTTCTAAAAAATTGTAAAATTATAATACTTGATAAATAAACATATAAAAATTTCAATTAATATTTATATAAGTTAATTTAGATCTAAACTATAACGTTACAGATATAATTAATTGCTCTGTCTCTCTCTCTCTCTCTCTCTCTCTCTCTCTCTCTCTCTCTCTCTCTCTCTCTCTCTCTCTCTTGATGCATTGATTTTCCCAATTGTGAGAATATTATTTCGACATATTGATCGCAGCATGTAGAGAAAAAGTTGAAATTATATGACCAGCGTAGATATAATAATTTCTTTTAATATCTCTGCTATTACATGTAGCAAATTTTACTGATTATTTATGGAATTGTTTGCTCACTATAGCATCCATTACGCCATGACGCTAATATCCAATATATGTACCTACTATTGTCAGCATTTATTGTTATAACGCATTTTCAAGTATTTTGAAACATTTTTAAGGCACAATCAACTACACATTTGAGTATGTTGTTTGTTATTTAACATTTTATTTGGCTGTATATACATTTCGAGTTATGGAAAGTTAAATAATAACATGGCATTTTGTTAACGTGGCTCCCTGAACACAAGAGATGGCTGATGACCTCTTTTTCATATCAAAACTATATTATTATAAATCGATCGTAATTTACTGACGACACTGCATAACGTAATCTACGGTTTGTAGTTTACGTTATGCAGTGTCATCATATTTTTATAAAAAGCGCCCTAAATAATAAATGTTTTCTAACTTTGAGTCCAAAATCAATTGAACAACACTTTGACGAATGTAATCGTTGACATTCAAATTTAAATATTGATTATTAACCAAATTATTGTATAAAACGTAAATCGAGTGCCACTTTTTTCCTTATATTTTACCAGCAATAAGTACACAATATTTGGGATCCGTCATATTGTACAACTGGTTAAATAACGTATAAAAGTTTTTGTCTAACAATTTTGCGCTCACTTTTTACTATGTGATTATATAATTTATAAATTTTATGACTTTAACATTTAGAACGAGAAAAAAGAAAGAGACGTACAATTCTTATTCTACTTATATATATATGGTCCTTTTAAGTATAAAATTTAAACCTTTAAAATGAAGAACCTCTCTTTCCTCTCTCTTTAAACCATTACGCGGAATATAACGTATAACACTGTATGCTTTTTCCACAAACTGTTTCAATTAATTTATTTACAATATCTCTAATGTATTATACGTTATTAAAAAAATTATGATTTAATATCATTAAAGATAATAAATTTTTTGTTCTAGAACTTCCAGTGATCAAAATACAATCCCTTATGAGATCAGCAACAACGAAAGCTACATGAACAACGAAACTCTGCTTTACAATGTGTCGTTCAACGAAGATTATATTTTTGACAGAACCGACGTGAAAGTAATCTTCATCACTTTATACACCATCGTATTCGTCTGCTGTTTCTTCGGTGAGTCCTTCGATATTTTTGCGCATTTAATAATTAATTAATTTTTAGGTGACAATTTCACTGTTACTCTGAATATACAATTACGTTATACGCTACTATACAGAAATCTAATACTAATTAATTTAATATTGGCCAATTTAATACTAAAACATAGTAATTAATTATAATATTTATTTTGAATATTATAGAAGTATTGAATAAAAGTGCTTCTAATACGTTAAATAGGAAATAAATTACTATCTTTTAGTATTAAATTGGTCAGCATCAGATTTCTATAAAAACAAATAGAGAAAAAAATATTCTGTTTTAATTCATTTCTGAATGAATGTTATATAGCGTGAAAGTTATTTAAAGTTATTTAAATTGATATCTAGCCAAAAAGTTTTAAAATATTGCTATCTTAATCTATGTGAACAAAAAATATGAAAAGCAATTTTCATATACTATATACTAAATGTTTATTATATATACATATATGTCAACTTGTTTCTAAGTAAATTTTATTTAACTTATATGTATTATTTCAAAAATTCATTCATTGCATTTTAAGTGTCTTTTTTTATATTTATAAAATACTTAATTTAAAGAAATTGCGATGACAACTCTCTACATTTGCACGTTTTAAACGTTAAAGGATTAATCTCACTGTTAATTTACGAGATAGATATTTAATAAACATCTATCTCGAATCGAAGTATAAAACGCAACGTTTCATATAAAATCGAGCTGCAATTCGCAGAACTTATGTCGCTGTTGAGAGAATTTCATTTCCTCGAAGATTTGAACAACCACCGTTGCAAATTACTGCACGAAACCATTAATCAGATAATCGATCGTTTCCATTTTGCAGATGTAATGAACGCGAGATATTAGTTGGTGGCTTTTAAGAAAAGAAGATTCCTCTAATTTACCGATTCTAACTAGAATCGTCGAAGCATTTACGGGCTCGCGCTGAGTATAGTTCAGAATGACGTCCAATTATTCGGACAATGCCAGTTATCAGAGCTTCTAAGAATTTGATCCAGGAGATAGTGCTCAGAAAATTTACTCTCCATGCACAGAAATTTCATCAGAAATTTGATTGTCGAACGATATTCAATCTATATTTGATACTGAGAATTTTCTATCCACGATATAGATTTACGATTTCTTATTTATAATGATATATCAATTACCAATTTATCACTGAATCCGTAACGAAGAAGAATACCTTGAAAGAACACCCAATTCAATTTTATATTATCCTATATCGATGATCTCTGATACCAATTATGATTTTAATTAATGACTTTATTTTAGATTTACGATAACAATTCCGTGTAAAATTAGGAATATCAGAATTTGATTATAGAATTCGATTCTGATAACATCGATTTTGAATATGTTATTGATAATCTACGCTAAACACCTTTTACAATATAAAAACTGAAAAACACATTAATACATATAACACGATAAATATTGTATAAATGTAAGTGGAAAGAATGATAGCCGAATCTCATCTTTGGTACATAGGTATTTGTACGAACAATTTTTGTGATATAAAAACTTAAAAAAAAGTATTTATGTATTACACGATAAATATAAATTAAGTATGAAAAGATTAATAGTCAAATCTCATCTTTGGTGCATAATATACCTATACTTTTTATAACATGAAAATTTAAAAAAATATTAATGCATTACACGATAAATGTAAATTAAAGTAGGAAGATTGACAGTTAAATCTCATCTTTGATGCATAGCGTTATTCTCGTTTGGATATCAGATGATTAATGATCTTTGCGACTCGATTCGGAACAAACAAGAACACGACTGTGCGGTTGCATGGTCAGGCGCATATCAATGAAACTCACAAGAAATATGGTACTTAGCAAATAGACAAGCGAAATACGGAACGCAAAGTACAGAAAATAATGCAAAATATAAAAAAAACAGACACTGATACATAATTATTAAAATTTTAGTTTTGACAGGTTTGTGTTATAACAATGGAGAAGCAGGCTCTAAATCAGTAACAATGAAATTTGAAATTCAACACAGGCGATTGATTTTGATACGATCTGTAGAAGAGTCCTCGTGATGTCGTACTTCTTCCTCGTCACTCGTAAATAACGTAGCTGTTTTCTAGATAGGGCAATAGCGAAGTTGAGCGAAACGTCGATTCAATTCTTCAAACGGAGATTTCTTTCCTGCCGGTTGGAATTTATGCTCTCAATAAACGCCAGTATGTCCGATATGATTGCGGTTTTAAATAGTCAAAAAAGAGATACATTTTACAAATTTTTTTTTATAAAGAAATAAGAATTAAAGATGAATTTAGTTTTTCATTATTTTGCTGCTTATCATACACTATTAAATTCATAATGTCAAATTGTATCCAATTTGAGTTATTTCTACTCAATATGTTGTTATTTTAACCTTAAGAAATTAAACAATTTAATTTAAGAAAATTTATTAAATTTAATTCAATTATTTACTATAAATATGTCTTAATGGACGTTATTTTGAAACTAATCACACAAATGGATAGATTTACATTTTGACTCATATGTAAGTTAAAAATAACAATTTTTTGATATATCTATAACAGAGTATATGTCAAATATTTTTATTCTTATTCTTAAATTATATTGTATCTTATATTTACTTTCATAAATATTTATAGTAAATTTATACGAGTATCCGTAGTGTATTGAGCTCAGGATACGTTGTGTGTGGATTCGATAATTCTAAAAAACTGTGCAGATCAGTCATTCTTGTGGAAAAATTTTTAACAAGACATTGAAAAAGATCCATCCCGCCTCGGTAACAACGGTCTGTTTTTCATTCCTACACTAGACTGCACCAGAACTTTCTTTCTCGCATTCAACAAATATCGGATCTGTGAAACTAGCACGACATTCTGTCGATATCGACAAAATTACAACAGTTCCAGTAGCACTTTTCATAGTTTTACAATTTCTTATAAAAATAAATGATAGTTTCGCATTTTTATAATACTAAAAAATTAAAAATTAAAATGTCATGCTAACTTCGAGAATCTATAGCATGACACCTTTTCCTCTAAAGTACCAAAAAACAACAAATATTATCAATTTTGGCAACAGTTCCAATTAGTGCTACTCGAGCGTAGAACTCTACCGGTATTAACTAGAACTGGCGTTAAAATTGTTATAAACAACCAGCACGAAACTTTTTCTCAAAATTTCGTGTTGTACTTATATTTAAATTTTATAATTATTAGTAATTATTGGAATTTTGTGTTTTTATATTTTATATTATATATATTTTAGTAGAACTCGAGTAGTAGTGGAACTCTTGCTAAAATTGATAACGTCATTTTTTGGTACTTTACAAGAGAAAATGTCGTGCTAGATTCTTGAAGTTAGCACGACATATTTTTCATTTTTTATTTTTTAGTATTACAAATGCAGAACTATTATTTATTTTTATAAGAAACTATAGAACTATGAAAAATGCTACTGGAACTGTTGTAATTTTTTTGATATCGACAGAATTTGATGTCGTGCTAGCTTCACAGATTCCCAAATATCAAACATCTATTTTACTTCTAGAAGTGTACAAGTTTAACTCTTCAGAAAACAGAGCTATGTAAAATATCACACTCGAGTATCTCCTTCTATAATAAAGTTAGGATGCGCGTTAAACTGATCATTTCAATACGCTCGATTAAGATTTGTTTAGAATTATAACATTTTCTTCTTGTGTTAATTCTAAAAAGTGTCATTTGATATGAATGATGAATTTGAAATGTTCCAACTCGAAAAAGTTCTCTAATCCGACTCGCGTTTCTCGAACATGCGGTTTTGAAAACCAGAAATTCCAAACACGTGTCACACTGTCTGTCCACCAGATACATCCACTGTTATATAATTAAATATTCGTCCATCGAATTACGAACATGCCGATGCGAATATTTACTTTTCTCATAGCTATATTGTGTTCCTAAAACGAATAATTCGCCGACGGCTAAACGAACAATTGATAATTAAAACTGACACATTGTCAGTAAGATCGCGTTATAATAAAGATGCAATATTTGGATTAATCCTGCTTTATTAATAATTCCACATGTTTTTATAATACAATTATTATCATTGATTTATTGTATTATTTTGTTATTTATTAATAAAATTAAATTTTTTAATTTATAAAATTTTTGGAACTTTTTATTATTGTTTTAAAATAATCTAAGGTCGATTTTTTCTTGGTAAATACGTGATATATTGATACATTTAAATTATAAAGAATAAATAATGAAAACGAACAATAGATATGATAATTTGAACATCAGATAAACATTACCTTTAGATCTTGATTGTTATTCAAAGTTATTTCGAATCACCGCATTGTACCATTGGCGATCATTCTTGAGTCCAATTATTCCAGGCTCAATGCCTATCATCTTGTATGCATTCTACTGTAGATGGAAATGCAAATATCGGTTGTTGGCGCGATAAATCCCAAACAGTGCGCTCGTGTGATCGTTGCAAGCTGAAATTTCAATTTGTTTTTCTCTCTCCTTGACTCGTTTTATCTCGGTAATGTACCGGGATAATCACCAAGCACCAATTTCTCTGACTTCTTTTTGTTTCGTAAATCGCATGACTAGCAAATCGAGCTGCCTGAACCGAAACGAACTTTTCTAAACTAAGCTCCAGTATCATTGAAAAAGCTTTATCAAGCGAGATGTTATCTCTATTATGATACTATTATTCGTTCCAAATAATACATTTAATTTGTATTATTATTAATTTAATAAATTCTTGGATATATTCGAGAAATTCGAAAAATTTATAATCGATGCACATTATTAAATAAACGAAAGCACATACCTGTACAGAATTTAATACAAACACATTTATTGTAGAGAAGAATAATAGTAAATAAAGCAATATTTTTGTATTAAAACTACCATATTATATGCAGGAAATGTCAAACTGTTTATGTGTTTTTGTAAAAGCGCATTAAATAAATTATTATAAAACATTTAATTGTAAATTATAAATTATTGGTTTGTTATCTACAATTATACATTTTGCGTTTATTATTAATTCTCTTATTCAAATAATGAGTGAGATTTGTATACAGATTATTGGTTACTGCGGATTTATAATGTGAGTTTATGATTTACAATTTCCTTTACAGAGATATGCAATCTGCCAGCAATTCAGAAAGTCGAAATGCGATATAAACGCAAGCATTAACCTAATTGGCAGCTCGTAAATCCAAGTGTGCAATAATTGTGTAGTTCAATAATTGTACGGTTTATTCTGTTACACGTGACAAAACATTTTACAATAAATAATATAATTGAAACAAGGAGAAGCAAAAATAATAGATAGCAAGTTTGATACAATTAATCCTTGAAATAAATATGCTACATTTGCAGAAAATTTATATATTTGTCGATATTTCCAGTTATTTTTTAACTATACCCACGTTACATATTATGTAATCACTAAGTTTTATTATGTATACTCGCAAAAATATTTTTTTATCTGCTTGAAGGATTTAAAATTTAATTTCATGTAGATTTATGCTCTTAATGCTCATTCAACCATCTTGGATTGTGATATTAAAAGTAAGAAAAATATATAAAGCAAATTCTTGCAAACTACAAATATTAGTATTTTTTAATAAAATATTTATATTCGATAAAATATAGATTTGTAAAATATATCGAAATTTCTTCTCGCGCGTTTTAATACAATAATAAATAACCATATATTCAATCATATTTAATTACAAAACGAAACAAGTCTAAATCTACAAATAAGAAAAAACGAAACGCATTATAAAACAACTGTCGAATTGTGATAATTTTATTCTATTCCAAAATAAAAGAATTTTTAGCACATTTTACAACTACATTCAATCAAATGCAAATATTATTTTATTAAAACAAATTTTTATTGTTATATATTTTGCAAGAATTTTTATTACCATATATTTTCTCGCTTCTAACGTCATCAATCCGAATATCCACAGATATTAGTTAGGAGCCTTAAATTTGTAACTACCTTACTTTCGCGCGGAGTAGCTCGCCGGAATTATGCGATTCGCAAAAAGAGGTTCGTTAATTCGAAGAGAGGAGATGCAGAAAAATATAACGCCGTGCACAGTTTATGAAAACAGGACGTGTTTATTGTCTATAGATACAAATCAGCTGTGAGATATAATGTGTACGTATGTGTGTATGTATCACAGAACAAACGGTGTACGCGTGTGTGTATGTACGTGTATGCTTCGCAACAGGAATATAGTACAAAAACGGCGGTGTCGATTACACGGTTCGTATACAGAAGAAACCGCGTCGGGGACCTTTAAATCCCTCGGCGCGTGAAACAGGCGCGGGCTTCGCGGGGCGCAGTCGGCGGTACGGTATCGTATGCAATTCGCGTACACGGGTATACGGCAGTGGGCGGTGTCGCGGTGCGAAATATCTGTGCGTGTTTCTCCGATGCGATGGGGAAACGATTGTCGACGAGGATAGCGGTGCACTGGCGATCGACTGCCGAGAACGTTCTACCCCTTTTTCTCGTCGAGTTACTAGAGAGGATCATGATTCGCTCGTAGCTAGACGAAATTGAGAGACGGTAGCAACAATCGAGTATTTTATACTGATTGTTGCTCCCGCTCGTTTTATTCCGTCCCGATTCGGTCGCGCTCGTCGATCGACGATCCTCGCGGAGGAAGCGTCGATCGGCAATCTTTAGTGGCGCTCGATCGGATGAATACTAACGGGATGTTACTTATTTAAAATTATTTTGAGAATTATACACATATTTAATATAAATAATATTTGATAATACGTAATAACATATATCAATTTGAATATTTTGAGTATCATTGCATGGAAATCTCTTAATTACAATAATAATGCCAATACATGAATACGTCTTTATTATTGAATTGCTTCAGAATTGCTAATTAATAATATTTTAATTCATATACATATTGATACTATATAACATTTATATTTGCTAATTATTTTGGTGAATAATATTATGAACTTTTGATACCACATACTTAAAGGTGTAATAATCACGATAACCTTTGATAAATTATGACTAATTAATATGCGTAATAATACGTATAACTTTTGCTGCTAGGACTCGATTAAAATGATAACTACATTCGAAACGTCGCGAATGGCCTGTCCGTATAGTACTTTCGTCGATTGAACTCTCCCATGTAATATCCGCCGTAGGAAATAGAATCGGAAAAACTCGTTCTTCTTTGAGCAACAATCGAAAATAATCTATTTTTCACCAATGGGCTTCGATTTCACGCTCATCCGCGATTTTGGACATTGGTTACTGCGTTCATATGGCTCGCAATGCGCTACGAAAGGATTCCCCGTTTGCGGGACCCTCGCTGCTTTATGCTGTTAAGACTCGATTGTAGTCTCGATTCAGCAGAAAGGCTTGAATAGGATACTCACGTGCGACGACGGACAATACGCTTCCTCAAAGACATCGCACTTGAGAGTGTGCGGAAACTTAAAGCGAAACTTACGTAATCTATAATAGTGGCGAGAAGACGCGATTGAAAGACAAATCGAATTAGAATTTAGAACTTCCGTTTTAGAGAATCCATTAGAAGTGGAAGTTATAACCGCTTAAAATTAATAGAGTGAGCTGAAGTAAATAAATAAATTATTGAACATCTCATAATTCAACGATAAAATTTTAAAGAAATTAAAAACGCAGTATTGTTTTTATTGAATCTAATAAAGAAACATCCCCTATTTTTTTTATATGAAATAGACTTTTAATATGAGATGAAGGAGTCTCTGCTAAATAAATTAATAAATGCCATTTGTTAGTCTTACGAACTTACTGCTCTTAGGATGAAATCTATTTAATCGAAAATTCATTAATAAATTGTACGTATAGTCATTGCGAAAAAATTTGTGAAATTGGATTTTGTCAAGTTTCATTAAAATGAGTTTGTAAACGCTTTAAGTTTTACAATTTATTATACAGGGTATTCTCGGGTCAAACCGCTAAACTTAAAATATGAATATATATATTTCGATTTTATATTCAATACCTTTTATAGTCAATACCTTAAAGCTTCTTAAATTCTCTACAAAATATCATTTTAAAGAAAATTTAATAAGCTTTAAGATTATATTTTTAAATTCAATAGACTTCCGGTAATTACACAAAATGAATTCAGCATCTCGTAAGGAAGACTTTTTGCACATATAGATCTATCTTTGGCTTAACTGGTGCTGAACAGAAAACTGACACTTTCAGTAAATGAACAGGTTAACAGAAAAAAAGCTGCCAATACTTCAAATTACTCAATTATTCAATTATCATCTTCATATGTAATGAATTTCTTCTTTCCCTCTTTATTTTCTTCTTTCTTTCTCATTTAGCACCAAAAAACTTCAATTATATATAAATTAAATACACTCAACTAATTCGTCAACGACTATCTCACTACAAAGAATTTCTTTATCGTTCTCATTCTTTTCCATCACGTGATACTGTTTTTACTACTTTCATCGCTTGATATTTTCTAAAAAATATAAATATAGACATTTGCAGATGTGTTTGCAAATATTTAATTTTTGATCTTTTTAATTTTAAAATTGTATTTCAACAAAAATTATATTTTAACGAAAGAATGAAAAATAATATATGAAGAAGGAATTGAATAAATTTTATTTTAATTTGATTCACTTCACATTATTGCTGTTTTATTATTCAAGAATATAAACTAGAGACAAGCTAATTCTATTGGTTTGATGTCATTTACATATTTTTAGCTAGAGAAAAACTTTTCCCTATTATTAACGTCTATCTTTAGAATGCCTCTCAGTTAGATTTGTCTTTAGAATGAATCTCCTTAAAAATGTTTTTCTCACTCTTGATCTTTTAAGAAATTCTTATGTTTTATCACAAATATTCTACTTTGCTTATTTTTTATCGTTATAAATCACCCTCGCGAAATTTTGAAGAAAATATTTTATTATTTCTCTGTATATAAAATATTTTTCACGAAAATTGTTTAATTGCAAGTAAAACAAAGTCGAAACAGATTGTACAAAATTTAAAGAATGTAAATTTTTCATTTAGTATTTTAGTATATTATATTACATTTTTATTGCAAAATAAAAAAGACGTATGTATACATAATGATATTGTTCAAAATTTGAAGAGGATCACGGAGGTAAATTGTTCATTTAATGCAGCTCATTGAAAATTTGATAAAAATTTAAGATAGACGATGCATTACTTCGTGAAAGAATATATGAAGGAAATAGACAACAAACCCGGAGGAGAATAATCGATAGGCAAACTATGAACGAAACTTTAGAATATTTATCCGAGCAGCTCTCTTTCGCTGCAGTCCCGCGATTCAGGGATTCATCATGTTTCCCTAATGGAAAAGATGCAGTGTATATCCAGTTTTTACTCTTCTCTTATTACGCCGATATTATTTCTAATAGAGACTTTTTACGGTAATGCACGTTGTTCTTTTTATTATACATTTGATACTTCAATATTATTTTAGCTCTCTATTTTAAGCTTATCCAATGCTGAAAGGCATTCTTTTTAGAAACTAAGTGTATTATTTTTAATCCAACTCGCGACTCTTGTATTTATTTCTCTGCCCGTCTTGCATTTCGCGACAATTTTCACGTAATCGGATATTGCAAATATTTCTTGAAATTCTTACTCCAGAAACTTGTATACAGTTTGTAATTCGATAAAACCGTGGGCGATGTAACTTTCAACATGTCTTTCATGTCTTATCGCGATCCAACAGATTATCAAATGTCGTTTCATACTTCTTTGTTTGTTTGCAAATGTCTTAAACCTCTTAGCAACCATTTCTTACACCTTCTCCTTCCTTTCAAGTGCGTGTAAAGGAAAACAGTCTCGAATCTTTTAGCGCACATGACACTTGTTGTACTTTAAAAAATATAAATATAGATTTAACATCAGAGAGAGAGAGGTGGTCTATATAAGTTTCACCGTGTTGTCTTAATTGTAATTGCCCCCCCCCCCTCCTCCCCTCAATAAACGAAATCCTGCTACGCCCCTGTCGAATTGTAACAGCAAATTCGATTGAACGCACTGATTAAAACCATCATACATAAATTGACGTAAAAATATGTATATTAACATAAATACATATATATTAAACATTGAAATTATTAATATATTTTGTGTTGTTTTCTAAAATTTATTTTTGGCATTTTATCATGTTCAAGATATTTTCATTTCACTTTTACATTCAGATTAGTGAACAAGATTAGTGTGCAACAGCTTGAATATGCATCAGTGCGCACTAGTGTATCCAATCGAATTTGCTAGATGACACGCTATTCTTCATGCATTATGTTATCGAACTATAACAGCTCGTGCAACGACACGTAAATGTCGGAGTCACGCTAACGCTTTTGGTTATCGCATATAACGGGATAATTAAATCCACGTTACAGATTCGAAGACAATCATATTCCTATATCTTTACAAAAATCTAACATTGGGTAATTGAATTCTGGCTAATTTATTATTGAAAGGCATAATTAGTTGCTTAGGCTCAGTTCCATCAATAAAATTAACTTTAATTTCGTTGCAAGTTATTAACTTTTTCTATATAATAATGCTTGTTATTGAATTAGAAAAAAATAAGAAGTAAATTGAACCGAGATTGAAGTTAATCTTATTGATGGAACCGGGCCTTATTTAAACAGTGCTTTTAATACTTAAAATAAGTACACAATAATTTTGAATTGTTAAAATAAGTAATTTATATATAATTTATTACTGTCTTTTAGTATTATATAAATTGGCTAATATGTGATCTTTGTAAGAGCACTCGTAAGTTGTCAAACGGTAAAACGAGATCTCTTTTAAATGTGAAACATTCACGCATGTAATTCCGAAATAAATCGTGAGGTATAGATCGTCCCTTATAATGTCCTTTATAAATGTCGCGAGACCAAAAAATTCTCTCCAATCTCTGGTCGAGTAAAAAGAAGTCCAGCGAATCCGAAGGATATTCTACGAGCGATAAGGCTGTTCACATGTCACTACCATGTTCTGCTGACCACGCTATTTCCCCAAGATCTCTAACACGGTCACTGCACGACTTAAACTTGAGATGTTTAACCTTATCAGTCGACTTTTTATTTTCTTTCTTTTCCTTTGAAAAGTATCTTAGTTTGGACACATGTATTGTGAAATAAAATCGGTAAAAAGTAGAAATATAATGAATTTTGTTTCTTCATGATTAAAAGTATGAATTTTTTTTGTGGGGGATAAAAATATTTTATTAAAGGAATTGTTTATT
The DNA here is from genome assembly GCF_001594065.2 of Cyphomyrmex costatus. Lineage (NCBI taxonomy): Eukaryota > Metazoa > Arthropoda > Insecta > Hymenoptera > Formicidae > Cyphomyrmex > Cyphomyrmex costatus. The sequence continues at coordinate 540,504 of NW_017277148.1, read as the reverse complement.
AGAATAGTCTGTATACATTCGTATAATACGGAATACAAAAAAATTTGCAACTGTGCTAATACTAAAATATAAAAATTATATTTCTAAATGTTTATTATTGCGTAATATTTAATTTGGTAATTGTTAACACTAATTTCATTGATTTATATTTATGTTATATATTTACGCTTGAAGAATTGAAAATGTTTGATGTATTCGCAGAAACAATTCTAATGTAATAGCAATAATTTAGAGTATTTAATATAAATGTATAATATCTCAAGAGATAATGAGATTCAAACCATGAAATTAATTTTGAAATGATGGGAAAGCATAGCAACGATATTGCTTTCCGATGTAAACAATATATTGGCTCCAGATAGAATTATTTTAAGCGTTATTATTTGAGAGATCTAATTTCTAATTCCTTCTAATAAATATATAAACATGCAACTAAAAAATATCCAACGGTGATGTGTGGAAAAACGAATTTTACGGAATTGACACTTTCAATAATGTTTGTACAGGAAGATGGATAAGCTTCGGTTGGTGAGAGATATTCGCATTTGTGAGGATTCAATGCACGCTGCGCGATATTATGAAATTTATAGTGGCATGCACCTGTCGCCTGCCGCGAATTCACAAAATATTTCCGCAACATCCCTCTTCTCCTTTTTCCCGGCAATCGAATATGATCTGCATAATCGCTGCAAGAGTTATCAACACTTCCTCTCGCAACGTAAATCTATCATACAGAGTATATACTTACAGAATAATACACAAGCAAAAATCGGTTTTTTTTTTTCAATTCTCTCTCACATTTCCACGAAGGACAAATTGCAAAGTTGCAATTTAAGTCCTATTATCTCAACCCACTGAACCCTATTTCAGTGTCTCAACCACGTAATTTTTATATGCGCGTTATACATTATAGAATTTTAAACAATTTGAACCGACACCAACTTCATTTCTATATTTTACCCCATTAAAAAAAGAAAGATGATTCTTTTAACATTTACTTCCATAACAAAAGGTTTACATTTACATCACAATAGACTCACAATAGTAACGAAAACGCTATGATGTCATTATGAACAAAGGGTTACAGTAACATTACATTATTATCTTCATCTGTATATGTTATCACAGTAAGGTACAACTTTTATCACAGCTGCATAATGATGCCATAGCGATATCATACCTGTGACAAAGCGGACATTTGCACGTCATCGTGACTTTGCTGTGATATCATTCCTGTGACAAAGCGGACATTCGCACGTCACCGTGACATTGTGATATTATTATGACCTTTTTGCTATGAGGATAAATATTAGAAAAAATAAAATAAATTTTTTATTTAATTTTATTCCATTAATTTATTTTGATAAGTATACTACTTCAAAATACTACTGATTCATTTTTGTATAAATTTTTTTTGTATAAATTATTTTTGTATAAATTTCTTTTCTTTTAATAAACTCTTTTTACTATGGGAATAAATATTATAAATATAAAGAGTAAAACGTATATTTTATTTAATTTCTCATTCCATTAGTTTGTTTATAAGCATTTAAAGTACTATATTGACGTAGTTTTCTACAATTTCTTTCCTCTTAATAATAATCTCGATACTCTCATACCTCTCTCAAAATATCAATATTTTCTTTTGGATCATATACATACGATTTGTACAGACTCTCGAAAGGAGGAACTAGGAATGCATCATGAGAGGAACGAATAAGATTTGTGAATCTCGACTTCAACCAAATCCGTCTTTGCTGAGAATGTAATCGATAACACGCTACATTTATGAAAATTTAAATCAACACGATGAAATAGAAAAGCGGCCCTGAAATGGATATTTACTCGATAACTGATACTGAAGGAAGCTTTCTTGAGAAACCAGTGATAGATACAAACATATCATATAGCGAATCTTATGCAAATAAACTACTATAAGGGCACACGAGAAGTTCTCTGGGCTCTTTTATACACAAGATATTTTCAATTCAAATAGCGTATCATATCTTCTCTCGAATTTGAAATCTTTATCTCGAATTTGAATGCTTTATCTCGAGTACATGCGAGAATTGGCGCGAGTCTCTTCCTTTTGAGTCTTTTCCTTTTTGGACCTCTGGTGGCGAGCCGCCACCAATACATAGGTTTTGTCAGAGAGCATTAGTTCTTTGTGTGAAGACAAAGGACATGCCCAACGAATCTTCAGTTGTTTATTTAAGCATAGATTTTACATTTATCATACGAATTTTAGCAAGAATTTAAAAAGGCTTCAAGCTGCGATATGCATCTGAAGGATGTATCACCTTGGCAGCTGGTGCATCGCCAGATTTTAAATGATTCATGATTTTTGTTATATCTTAAGAATTAATAACCGCAAGAGTCTCAAACGGCATTAGGCTATTCCTCCGCTCTTATGAGTCATTATCCGATGCGTCTTTGCTGGTTTTAAATTGCAATTATTGAATTATTAAAGATTTTACTTGATTCGTTGCGCACGCGCAATGTCGCGAACGTTTGGATCGGCCGTGACGTCACGCGGCAACCGCGCGATCACGATCGATCAGCTGTCGAAGCTATTTTCGGCATTGCCATGGCAACACATACCGCTTTCGTGACGTCGCGCCGAAGCGATACATGAGATCTTTCAGCGGACGTAACATTTTTAATTTTAATATTGATTGTTACACACAATTTTTTTTTTTTTTTTTTCATATTGATTACTAAATGATGTAATTATTAAATCGAATATCTTACTTTAACATTACAAAAAAGTAACAAAGATGTAACACGTCGTCATTGCTTTCTAAGTAATGATAACGAATTACATTTTACAAAAAGTATAATAATAACAACATATTTTTATGAATTGACATTTTCAATCCTGATTACAAATGAAATCACGAGAAATTATATAATAATTAATAAAATACATGTTTGGATTTTTTAATCAACAGATACAATACTCATATAAGGAATAAATACCTATAGGCATGATACGATCGATCTAGAAATCCGAAAATAGAGAGCTTAAATAATGTTCCTTGTGCAGTTCCGTAGTGCCTATATTGATCGTAAGATATGTATGTTACGTAAATACAATGCGTGATTATATACGTTGCAATATTCATCACAAACACACGCAGCGCATTAGATGTCTACTTTGCGTTCAGTGTAGGATGCAGTGCTATGCTATCGAGGAAAATCAATTTCTCGGAAGAATCTATGTGCTACTATATAGCAAAGCAATGAAGAAGACTCTTGACGTGCCAGAAAGACGGAAATAGGTGATCTACTGAACAAAAGACACTTATTGAACAAGTACTACAAACGTTCATTGGACACACGCCCATGCTTCAGTACTTTTCCTGAGGAAAATTAACTGAAGAATTTCCGTGAAATATTGAAATTTCTTTAACAGTAATGTTTATTATTACAAAAAAAATGCATCTTACGTACAGCGTTATCCTTAGTCATAAATATAGTCAATTATTAATTTGATTATTCAATTATGTTTGTTAAAAAATTGATTGTTTTCAAACATTTTTATTAATTTGATTAACTCAATCACATTATTCTAACATTAGTCTGAATTTATTTGAATAATTCAACATTAAATTGAAAGCGAATAGATGCTGCGTAGATTACAACGAACAAAAAGTGCAAAATTAACAAGATTTACATTATTTGCACACAAATTATTTATGAACTGTTAAAACGATTTTATTTCATAATTAAATAGCAGAATTATTTAACTTTTTAAAATTCACAAAATGGTATATTCTTTGAAACATAAAAGAATTCAAATATTATCATCATTGATGATCATTCTATCTTATAATAATTACAAATCAAGTTTAAATTATAAAAGCAAAGAAGTAAATTTCTCTTCCACTAATTTGTTTTTTTAAATGGCGTCTTATTGATTTTAACATATACGAAAAGAACGATTTTGCTAAAGTATCTAAAAATTTTGCTAAATCTAAAAATAATTTTATTGTATTTTTAAAGTAGTCATTTCAACGCTGAAATTTCAATCATGATGAGCAATTTGCAAAAAATGTTTAACAATCCCTTGTTTGAGAATCCTATATACTTATTTTAATAGTACAACAAAATTTTATCCAACAAAATTATTTTCAAATTTATATATCAACCTAAAGTTTTAGATATTTTAACAATTCCGTTCTTTCGGTGTAAATATTAACATGTTCATGTATCTAACATTTTAAGTAAAATTAAAAAATAATTATTAACTTAAAAAATGTAAAACGACAGTTTAGAATAAAAAATACAGTTTTTTATTTCGATATATGTATATCATAAGACTTTACAAAATTCAGTTCTTTTAATAAAAAATATTGTCTGAAATACTTTCTATTAACATATCTTACTGCCAGTAGAAAAAGTTTTCCTTGTTTGCTTTGCTTTCACAGGAATTGAAATTACATGAAAAGTTTATAATAACACGAGCATTATTTCTATCTCGGTAGACATGTACAACATGACGCACAATTATTTTACATAGCGTGCAAAGAAGCTATATATATTACGTATAATATGCAAAAAAAACAGTGAAATAACGAAGGGTGGAGACTTTCGCGGAAAATAACGCTACTTTCTTTCTTTAAATTACACTTTTCTAAAATTTATTTTATTTATAGTTTTTTTGCATTCTTTTACATTTCCCAGGAAAACGGAATATAACCATTACAGTTAAAAAAACTGTAAGAATTATTATGACTGTAAGAATTATAATAAGTATTCTAATTACTTTAAACAATAATGCACTTGAAATGTATTTTTTGTTATTTTTATGGTTTTGTATATTGCAACAAATGCAGTGGAAATTCTTGTAACCCCATAAATTATCGCTGAAGTTTTATCTATCCATCCATCTATTGATTTACATTAAACAACAGTTACTCCTAATATTTCGAAAATTTATATTCTGTTATCTAGCAGTTCTCACGACCTGATTATCTCCGATTTTCCAAGCGAACAGATTGGATCTCGCTGGGGATACAGAGGAGGGAATGTTATGAATTAAATAATTGCAACATGCTCAGGTGCACAGTGAAAAAGGTCGAACAGCAGGATTTAAATTATTCTCTGTTTGTATAAATGTTTTGGCCGATTTTACGATAGCTATATAAATTTCCGTGATTGTTCCGGCGAAATTCGCCCGAAGAGATCCATCCAGCGGTGGGTGTAAAACACGAAACGATTTTCGATTAATGTCACGTACACGACTATTCGGTGAAGTTACACCATCGAAAAGTTCGTATAATCGACAAGTTCTAAGATTACTTTAATAGAGAAATTACAAGAAAGATTACCACTTCCTATTATAAAAAAAAACGTGATCTTTTGTTTTGTTTTAATAATCGCAGTCGTAGTATTTAAATATATGTACAAATACCTATAATAACGTGAAAAAATTTTAATTTTTTTAAAATTAAATCCAGAACTTTTCATAAATAATTTGATTTTTTGTCTGGAAATGCCAATTGTTTTATTCTTCGAACATGCTTATTATTAGCATAAAGAATAAAATGCAAAGGAAAAATACGCATTGTGTAACTATTGTAATCTGTTATCATAAAATCTCGCTTTTTGTCGAATTTTCTTGATAATATCTGATTCATATTTCATTTTTAATACTCTGACTTTTTCATTTTGTAAATTAAATTTGTGACGTGATTTTATTTTTCGTTACAAATCTTTATTTTTTTAACTTCTCTGTCAATTTGCCCAACGCGAAACTTTTCTACATATCGGTTTTCTTGATCCGTGAATAAATTTGCAACTCACCAGTAGTCGCAATGCAAATAGATATTAATTTCCGTAAGAGGCATTGAGAAAATATTTTTATTGATTTACATTTTGACAAACATATGACATAAAAAAACGCTTAAAAAGAGAAAAAAATGTAATGAAAAATATAATAATAATAATAACAGAAATAAAGTAAATACGGGATTGAGAAATTTATGGAGCTGTCAAGTAATAAAAACGTTTTATTTTTACAATATCGAATTTAAATAACAAATGTTTTACTTCAGTTTTAAACTGAATTTTACGTTAACAAACATATAATTTTTTGTAAGGAATCTTATTACATGAATATACTCAAAATTTTAAATTAAAAAACTTATGTATTATAATACTAGAGAGTGTGATACAAATAGTAAGTTTTATTTTAATAGAAAATTTAAATGCAATATGCCATAAATATATAGTAAGTAAGTAATAAATTATGATGCAATACTTTCAAACCTCCTTTGAGAAAAAACTAGCTCTCTGCATATAATAATATAAAATAAAGTGAAAGGTAAAGGAAAAGATGCACAAAAGAGTGGAGGAAGTAATAAAAAGAAACGATAACTGAAACCATGCAGAGAATTCGTAAAATATGGACACACAATTTTGCACAAACGACTAACTATTGGAAAACGCGATCGGTGCATCCAGCAAGTAAAACTTCGCTTTTCCTACATATACATATATATCTGCCCGTATTCATATACGAGCATGTGCAAATGCACTACTCAACGATCGCAAACTTTGTGAACAGCCGGTGGAATTATTTATAATGCTGGCTATTCGCAAGAGAATAAAGAGTTTAGGACAAATCGATAATAACTTCATCAATCGTTATCTTTCTAAACTAGTCTCACGTTCTCCTCGTCCTTTTATCTCTCTCTCTTTCTTATCTCCATCCTTTTTTCTTCTACCTTCTTTATTATTCTTTATAGAGAAAGTAAACGAGGTGAGAAAGTGATCGATCGAAAAGACACAATAGCGATACGATATCAGAAATAAAAATTTAAACAGCAGGAGAAAAGACGAATTTTATTAATAAGAATCATTAGATTTAGCAAGTAAAGCGAAAAATATATATACATAATTCTGATTTCTGATTTCTTATCTTTGTACGAGTTTCATTAAATCACGAATTGTTATTTCGCTTTCTTTTTAGCGTAGAAAGACTTTTATTTCTCAGATTGCACAATATCGTTTGACAAGATTGTAAATTATGCACCAGATCATTCGGATCTACGGAAAAAAATCGAGTAACTCTCTAATAAATTAATCCACCTTATTTAAATAAACAACGATAATCCGACGCAAAAAATATTCCATTCTTTCTTTATCATGGTATACATTTTCGAATTTAAAAAATAGAAGTGTTACTTCATTCTTTTCCATAAAATTAGTGAAGCATTAACGCTTCGATTATGGCTAGTTTATTAAGCTAAACGTTGTTTGCTCAGTCAGATATCTTCTAACTTGTTTCGCGTGAATTTGCCATTAATAGGATAAAGGAAAGCTAATAGAGACTTTGCGATAACGAATTTCAAACACGATAATCGCTATTGTCATGTTAATTCAATGAATAATAATATAAAACTTTCTCATACCAATTAATGAACTAACAGAATGGCAACTAGATAAAAAGAATTCTAAATATAATAATAAAACAATCGTTTTTTTTTTCGTAACATTAAACTTTATTTCTTTTGAAAAAAAAAAATTATATATAAATTAAGAGAAAAAATCCAAATCTTTCAATAATTCATTTACTATTTAATTTTATATTTGTGCGCAATAGTGCTTGTAGGTCATCGATTTGCAGCCAATAATTTTTCTGAGCAAATGAACAATCGCACGTGGCAAATAGGATGTCAATAAACAATACTGTTGACAATTAATTTGTAGGCAGACGAGATTTTCCGATCATAAGCAGGAATGTGTTTCAATAATCCATAATAATTATTATTTTTCTTTCATAAACACAAAACAATCTTTTAAAAAGTTATACACTTTTTGTAATTTTTCCATAAAATTAATTGACACAATAATTTCCTTTTTATAATCAATATTTAATAATTTTTTCATTTTTGTAACAATTTGTTGCCGCACGACGCGAATCGGTATCCGGATTCTAATTGAATTTTTCATCACGCATATACGAATTTGAGTGATTAGCGGATCCACCTCTCTATAGTGACTTTTGATTGATCATTGCTGTCAGCATAGCGACACGTTCAAAAGGGGAAAGACAATAATAAGATCGTTACTATTTTTTGGCCTCTAGATCGGTCGAGTGCAAAAATAAACAAACACGTTTCTTATACCGAGATCGTACGAAAGTCGAAATAATATAGGTACATAATGTATCGAACGATCCAGAAGCCTCGTTTAAACATCCTAACGGAATTCTGAACACAATTAATTGCAAAATTAATTCTTTTATAATATATATTAGAAATTTTTTTTTGTGCTCCGCGATCCTATTATTAATTGTTGTTTTTTTGTTAACTTTGCTGATCTAATCATGCGTTTTAATAGATTAATAACCATATTCCAAAATCAATGTTAACTTCCCAATTTCTGTGAACAGTTTAACGGATTCGTTCGTAATAACTATAAGCGTCTACGAAAGTATGCAAATTAGCCATAGTTACATTTCGCACCTTTTTGTTATTGGCATTCGATCGAAACTAGCCGAGTTAACGAGATGCGATCATTGTCGGCAGGTAGGTGCTGAAGCATTCGAAAGCTGCCAGGAATGTTCTATTTAACAAAGAGAATTCATTCGTATTCTCTAGTGTCTGTCTGAGACTGTGTTAGCGGATATATCCTGAAATGGGGCACCGACCCGTCATTTCCAATAGAGAATACCTAAGGAACAATACGATATTTCTCGTCTGGACACGATAACTGGCAGTAATTATGTTTAAATAGAACGGAAGGAAACAACATGTATAGAATATATATATTAGGTGTACAGAAAAGTTCTGACTTTTTTTTTGTAAAATTCAATCTTTATTCAAAAACAAACGAAAAAATATTAATCAGCGAAATATTCTCCGTTTGCATCAACGACCTTTTGCCATATTTCGGGTAGCTTGCGAATTCCTTGACGATAGAAATTCGCCGGCTTCGAAGCGATAAAGTCATCAATGCATTTTCGTATCTCTTCTAATTCAATTCGAAATGCGTATCAGCCAAATGATGCTGCAGCGATCGGAATAGGTAGTAATCGGGAAAGCGCCATGTCATGGACTATACGCTGCGTGCGGAAGAAGTCTAGCGCAAAGAGATATGGTCCTGAGTCGCTTTCGCAACATGTGGTCGAGCATTGTCATGAAGCAAGAATACTTGACGACGTCCTTGGCCAGTAAATGGCCTCTTTTCTTCTAATGCATCGCTCAAATTGGTCAATTGTTGTTGGTAGCGGTCTGCCGTGATTGTTTCTCACCCGTTTATATCCAGCAGTGCTTGCAATTCGTCCGTTTTAATCTTTTCAGGGCGTCCAGCACGCGATTGAAGACATTCAGGACTTAATGGGTTAAAATGCTCCAAGCGATATATTGTATCATCAGTTACAGTTGTTATTTTAAAAAAACATCCAAATTTTATAGCGAAACCTCAAGCTGAATCCCTTTTGCACCCGCCCGTGTGTGTGTGTGTGTAAAATATCAAGTAATAGACTCATAATCGTTATATAACGAATGGAACACACACACACACACGGGCGGGTGCAAGGGGGTGGCTTTCGGCCACCCCCCCCGCACCCACACCGTCACAGAGGTCTGCCCCGACAGTACTATCATAGCAACAGTACAATCGTAGAAGTCGTGTGCCCCTGTGCAGGGGGGGGGGGTAAAAGTTAATTCGCGTGGAAAGTTTAACGTTTCTAAACAGGAGGAGATGTAAAATAGTACTTGTTATAATACATATATGGCAGAAATGATACATTATTTTTGAAACTTTCAAAACGTGAGAAGCAGCTTTCGTTTTGTATGGAATATCCACAAAAACGTGTTCTGATCCAATTTAGCTCATCTATTGACTGATATACACTGAGTGAGAATGCCTGAGGTATGCGTGATTCATAAAATTGTAAACATATATCAAGGTCTTCGGCACAGTGTCCGTTAATATGTATAATTTCCCAGAAATGATACGTTGATTTTGAAACTTTTTGTTAATAACTTTTTAACGGACAGCGACCGCCACCTAAATCCTGCAGGAGGTTACTCAGGGTCATGACCTTGACAACATATGTCAGGGTCAAGGTCATCGGGGGTGGCTCCCCTTTTCCCTAGTTTTACCCAAATTAAATAATTAAACAGTCTAAATCGAGCTAAATGGATTTAATAATTTTTATTACTATTCTTAAATTTACAATATAAAAAAGTGACTAATTAATTTCAAGTATATTAATTTTAATATTTTATTACACACACACATCAGTTTATAATTGGTACATTTTTTAATTATTAATTTTTCATGTAAGAAATAGGAATTTAAATATGTAACAATTAATTTATTGTTCATAAATTAATGTGTATGTATTAGTTTGGATACATGATTAGATTGCGTAATTTTTGCATATACAAATGAATTGGAATACATCAAATTGCAACCCTCTAATACCATGATATCTGGATACAAATTATTTCCTTTATAACAATCCTTATAACAATCTTTTTATAATAATTGATCTCTATACTAATTCTAAACTATACCGTCTATATCAACAGGTACAAACTGTTTACAGTATTTTGTATCATGGTAATTCATCCAACATTGTTGAATAAAGTTGAACGCTAGACTATAAAACGTTTTTCACGTGAGAGTTGAATACTTCACGGTCCCTAGATAAATCATCACCGCGTACTTCACGTGAAGCCGCTGAGAGAGCCGGGGAATTGAAGTTTCCAAGCCGGAAGTTCTCGATAGAAGAACAGTGCAGGTGCTACTTATTTCATTGCATCGCATCGTCATATTTTTAAAGTTTTATGTTAACGTTTGTTCACGTGAGTACAACCTTTTACATGACTTAAAACGGAATTGTTTAGAAATCTTTTTTTATAAAAAATTTATTATCTCTGATGCGTGTAATGTAATTTCTATAACAAATGCTTCTTGCATTTTGTAATTCACATTTTATAATTTTCTTTTATAGAAGAAATAATTCCTATAAAAGTTATGCTCTCTGATCAATTTAAAGATTTTATTTTGTAATTTTAATAATAAAACATACACAAACAATATAATAATAATATTGTTTAAGAAATAAATGTGTACACGAACAAAGATAATGGTATTTTTTTAGATATTGAATCCCGTTTACCAAATTACTCTATCGTCACAATTTTGAAAAGTTGATTAAAATTACAAAAATGAATATTTTAGATACAATATTTTATATTTTAGATACAATTATGTAACTTTCAACTTTTAAAAACATACTTGTGTTTATTATGATTTTAAAAAATATTTGTATTTATAATGTATAAACTATTGCATATTAAAGTTGCAACTTTATATTTTCAAATATAATAGCACAATAAATTGATAAATAATGATTAATAGTTCTAAAATTAAATCTCAAACCATTTTTTTTAATCTATCCATTGTAAATCATTGAAATATTATATTTATCTATAATATATTTTGTCATAATAATGTAACAGTCTAGATCTAGACAGATCTATCTAGTGTATAACACAATGTCTAACATCATTTTTAAAGATCCGATACCTCGAGATAAAAAGTAATATTTCACTCACTACAAAGTTGATCACTTTATCATCATTCAATATGCCTGTTCTAAGTTTCCTCCTCCTGTTCCTCTTCCCTGTCATTTTTCTCCTCTTAGGTTGTCAAAGTGCCATTACTTCCACACACTCGCGAGAATTTTGTTAATTAATTTAGAATCACACGCAAAATAATCGTAAATTAGAGCGATACTTTCTATTATTTAAAAATTGTCATATTGCATTTTGAAAAAAATGCGGAGATTTGCAGCGAGCATCGCACACATGCCCGTTTGAGTGTCGAAAGTTGAATAATATGCTATTGATTTCAGAACGATATGATAATTAATAAGTTAAAATTTGAAGCGCGATACAAGATACATAAATAATTTCCATGACATAAAGAGACGTTAGCATAAGTCACTATCAACAGCTAAATAACGATAAATTCTTCTCGAGCACATGTTTTGAAAGTTGAGAAGAGAGTACTGTTGAATCCTCTAATTCAATAAAAATACTATATACCTATCCAGGGATATTATTCTTTATATATCGATAGTTGTTATGCGGGGTCTACAATACAAATCGTAGTAATCGTTCACAATCGAATATGAAAAGAATACTCGATTATTTTTGGTGAATTTTTTACGACTTAAAACTCTACGACCGCTACGATTTCTATATTGTAGATTCCGCATTAGTGTTGTTGCGCAGATATTTTGATAAAAAAAACTAAGCAGCAATACATAACGACACCAACAATTATCGGTAGACAGCATAGAATAATATCTTGATAGTATGACTGATATTTTTTTAAACAAAAAAAAATTTATATATATCTTCTTAAATTTTTGTTAAATTAACGTAATCTATTCGAAATAAATTCAAAAGAATTAAAAAATATATACAAATATGTTTACATAGCAATTTGGTAAACGAGATTGTATTCAGTGACCAAAAATCTACGGAAAACAAGTTATCCTTGTTCTCATACGTAATTTTAATGTCGAAATAACAATAAACGATATTAGCTTGGGGAGTATCGGCAATATGGTGCACACATTCAAATACTCTCAAACTGTACGTCATGGTTTCGTATCGGCTCGGCAAATACGTCGTTTGCGGTGAAATGCGATGAAAGTACCAAGTGTACCCTCCAACCCTCTCTCTCTCTCTCTCTCTCTCTCTCGAGAGAGAGAGAGAGAGAGAGAGAGAGAGAGAGATTTATTTGGACATCCGTAGTTTCCTCTGTGAAATTATGCGTGGAACTAGCTGTGAGCAAAATTCGTATAGGCAACAGTGCTTTACGAATACCCGTTCCTCCAACAATTCAGAGAATTATTGACGTAGAGAATTCGAAGGTATACTCGTATATTATTGTTTCGGTAAATTTGTAGAACGCGATTTTGGTTATAACATAACAAAGATAAAACTTGTCTAAACTTTCCGTCTTTCTGTTAATTAATATACATATGTAAAATATTACAATGTTTAGCATATGAATGTTAAAAGTCTTAGAATGTAAATGTCTTAGAATATCTTAGCATTTTCCTTTAATGAAAACATCGAGAGATTAATGGCTTTTAAATTACGATCGAAAAATAAAAAATATTTAGCCAAATAAATTTTGAAGCGCGGCAAATAGTAAAAATTTGTTTCTTTTACATAGATATAATATAAATAAACCTGAGCAACTATCCAAAAATTCGATGATTATTTGAAAAAAATGTTTAATACTAAAAATTTGTAATCTTCTTCAACATATTTTCTAAGAAGAAACAATTTTGAATCAAAAGATTTCGGTATAAAAAATTAAGTGTAATATAAATTATATTGTAATTATTAAATAGTATATCTTAGCAAACTATTTTACAATTTTACAGTATTAGTCTGTTCATGTATACGATTATTCGTTTGTAAAATTTCTCTACGAACAACTTAACGTTTCCAAATTTAATTTTCAGCAATAGATAACCAAGTCTTCGCTTTAGGACATATCCACACAAACTAGCATAGCCGTATAAACGCATGCGTAAAGAATATTATTATCCAATTACATTTTACGTACGTTTTTATAAGAGAAATGTGATCGAATAATTTTCTTTATGTATATGTTTATGCGACTATTCGCAAATTTATGTGGATATATCCTTACCGAGACACAAAATATGATTCAAATCAATCGATCGTAAAAGAATCGATTAAAGGTCAATTTTTAATAACATTTTTAATAACGTAGGATTTTTAATAACAAAGGGAGTTTACAATGTTAATTTTAAAAGGTGTGTAATATATCATATTTCGATATTTCCAACAAAGTTCTAATAATATATCTACAGAATTTTCGTTACGTGTCATTGCATCCGTTGTAAAGGGTTTGTTTCATTTTTATGTATCTCACGTATCACAATGTAAAGTTCTTGTGTCGTAATGAAAGAATGATCAGTACAAAATAGTTAAGATTGTACAATGATATAGAGACGCAAAGCTTTTATGCAAACGTTAGTACAATTATATGTCATATATATGTCTTATTCAATCTCTTTTATGTAAATATGATTTAAATACGTGTAGAACTTGAGCTTGGATGAATTTTTGCATAATTCATTACAACGCATCGCGAATAATTTCACGTCGTTGCTATAGGAGTATTATCTTTTCAGTGATACTATCCCGTTGATAAATTGCGACAATATATTTATTCGTCCTCTACCAACATTTTATAAAGTATATAATAAGCAGAATAGAAATTGCGGGATTAATGCTAGGATAATCTTACTTAATAGGTAGTAGATGTATTAAGTTTATATTTATCTACGAAGTTCTTATAAGGAATAAAATAGAATAATAATATCTTATTTTCGTGATTAAGAAAATAAACAAGATAAGAAAACAAAGTCAGCTTTTATTTTTACTCATGCCTTTTCTATTGTTTTTTTTATTACTATATCAAGTTGTTATATTTTTCACTCGTTTTCTTACTTTGTTTCTTTTCCGAAACATGATGAACCGCAAGCTCGATACATTCGCTTTAACAGCTGCGTGTTCTCGCAGAGATACGTGAATAAATAAATTTCTCGCGACGTTTCTAGAAGAACGTGAGGAAGGAGACTAAGTTATCGAACGGAAGGAAGCTCAAAGCTTTTTCGTGAATCTAAATTGCGTACATACAAGTCGACACGACGTGACGGAAAGAATCATTGGAAAGTAAAAGTCTTGGCATAGAATACGATAAGAAAATGCTTTTCGAGAAGTTTTCCGAGCATTGAAATATCGTCCGTGTGATAACAATAATGATTTCCTTAGCCTTACCGCACGTTTTTCAAATCAAATCTTCTATCAACTTACCGTTTGAGAAACAAAATTTATGAGATGAAATAAAACTATAATATATTTTAATGGATCTTCTCATACATTTTTAAAACAGAAACTCCTAAAAATACACACATGTGTGTATAAAATTGAGTAAAATCGTATTATATCACATTTCGTTAATATCACATTTCGTGAAATAGGAGATTCTGTTTTTCGACGTTGAGGAATTTCGCGACATATTATCTTATCATATTTTACGTCGGAATTTAATTAATTCTATTATTAGTAGATCTTTTAGATTTTATGATATACTCAAGAGAGAGAGAGAGAGAGAGAGTTTTACATCAAACAGTTAATTTTTCATTCAATATAAATGTTTAATTCTTTAAGAAGGTCGATGAACTAAAATAAATAAATAAAACTACCTATTAAATAATTAATTGTTTAATTAATTTTGTTAATTTTTATCAATACTATATTTCCAATTTAACTGTAAATATAAAAATTATTTAAATCAACGATGTTGAAGAATGAAAAGTATACCTATACATATATATATATATATATTTATTAATCATAATACATAAAAATGTACCGCTATAACATAAATTTTTGGGATTAATATAAAAAATAAATTCGATTTATAACAGATTTTATTTATCATACCAGTGAGAAATTATATTAGATTATCATTAATTTTCTTGCGTTTTTTTGACAGATAGATCGAATTATAATCATATTAAAAAATATCTCTAAAATATAATATATTACAATATATATAATATTATTGTTAATTATTTTCTATAATCATCCTTCTTACTTGTTATTTCCTCGAAATAGACAGTTTAATTATAGCTTTTTCCTATCAACGAATAAATTGAAGCAGCATATGTTCGACGAAGTAAGTGGATATATCCGTAGTTCACATATATGTAAACCTTGTTGCGAACAGGACCTTCATTCGCAACTGAATCCACTTAAAAGATCGATTTAAACATGACGTCGAACTGTCTCGTAACAAAATCCAACTAACCGTAAATTCGAATCGATGTTGAACACTGTTTGAATTAATACGTAAACACGAAAGCAAAACACGTATAAGTCAAATATGCACCAAGCACGTCATAGAATTCTAAATAATATGAGAAACAACATTAACGATTTATATTTCGAAGTCGCCCTTTCGTTTATAAAACTGAATACTAAAAGCCGTGTGTAACTGCGACCGTTTATTGCTATGAATATTTTAAAGTGACTAATTGGGTCAAAAAAATTTACGCACTACCGTTCAAAAATTCGAAAACACCTGCAATTTTCTCATGAAAGTTAAGTATTTCAGTGAAAAAGTGAAGAAGTTTATAAAAATGCATTTTAAAGAGGAGAAAATGCAGAGCTTTAATTTCTCAATGATATGGAAAAAGAACTTCGTTCTTCTATGATATTTTGTTTCTAAATTACATAAAATTGAAAATTAGTATTTCTTAAATATTTATTTTACTTTAAAGTGTTGTTGCTTGATGAAACATCATCGAACAAAAATTAACAAGAAAGTGTTTTAATGTAAACTTTCTAAGCTTTACTTTAATATGATTTTTTCTTATTAATATGATGATTTTTCACAACGATATCATATTTATTGTGTAAGAACTCACTTTGCAAAGTATATTTTAACTCTAAAATTAAAGAGTTTACAGAAAGAAAAGAAAAGAAAGGAAAAATTTTTTATGATAATTCTCGATTTTTTTTTAATTTTTAAGGATTTTTATGTAACTTAACATTTTGTGAGACTTGAGAAAATTGTAGGTGTTTTCAAACTTGTAGACTGTGTAGTATGTTTCTCGTGAATTTGAATGGATAAAAGTTGCTATCATCAGCGATCCGCAAAATGACGTGAGATTGCGTGTATAACTTATATTGCACTTTTCAGCTAAAATTTGGCCTATTCTACACATCGTCCTTTCAAATCGGAATAGTTTTGAATTTAATACGATTTCATACTGAATTACCTATTTTATCCTGATTTAAACCGTATACATGCAAAATGCAACAATGCGGTTAATTATTCATAAAAGTTATATCGTTAATCTTTTAAACTTTTCCCCCACGGACGCAACTATCTCGCTTCTGTTTTATATTAAAATTAGAACGTCAAAACCGACTTGATAATGTCGCGATTATTATCCTCTTCCGTTATGTAATAGACGCTAAAAGCAGTGCGGCACGTATAATCGAGCGAGAACAAAGTTTGTTTCAAAATGTTATCAAAAAGGGATATTTTATACGATAACAAAAGGTGAATCTAAAGCGTGTGACGTAATATAACGCATTTCCTAACTGTGCAAAGTTGCAATAAATATTCATTGGTAAGCTGACAGCCATTAATTCATTGGTAAAATTCCCTGTATTGAGTAAAAAATCACAAGTATCCTTCCGTTTATCGAATCAGTTTTTTACGAGCGAAAAATATATGTATAAATAATATGCATGATATTATATTCTTGAATATCAATTTTAATGAGAAATTTTTATTTAATTTGTTATGCAAAAATACAATTGAAGATTTTAGCATATATTTTAAAAATTATTCTGAACTTTACAAACGATTGAAAAGAGTAAACCATAAGTATTGTAAGTAAAACACTTCATCACTCTCTTTTCTTTCTTTTTTCAATTCGCAAAAGTACCAAGAAGTTCAAAGACTTTGACGATAGTGAATTGAAGACAAATCGACCACAGAAAGAACATTCTGGAACTCTTTGTCACATGATATCAATAAATTACAACGTTGAAAGTTACAAGCCGAAAAACACGCAACATTAATTCGCTACAGTAGCAGTCATGTTGTATAACGAGGAAAAATATCTGTATAATGAGACTGTGAGTGATGATTCCATGAAAATAAATACCTACAATGTTTATACAATATTAATTTTCGATATTGTACATTCGTTGCTGCATTCTCTGTTTTTCAATCATACATACGATGAAATTCATATAATTTTAAAATATAAACTATATTAAATCTTGATATACAAATAAAATTATTTATAAAGTCTTTTCTTAATAAAAATATCGAAATATAAATAATGTTTTAATTGTAAGCAATTGAAAATAAAAAACTTTTCGTAAATTAGGTCTTTGATTAGCAAAATATAAATAATGAAATTTTATATATAATATTTTATCTTATTTTTATATTTGTGTCAAGAAAATTTGAATTTTAAACTTAATTACTGCAATATTTAATGTCAAAAATTAAAAAACTGTAAAAGGATCACACAAAATGAAATATGTTGATAGCATAATTTCGAATCATTTAATCTGTTGTATTTCTCAAATGCATTTTTTCTATTTCGCAAGAAAAATTACTTTATCCCATGATTGCCAACATATTGTTCAAATTCACCAACAAAATCAAATGACATTTTAGCTTACACGATGATTAGAATTTCATGCACGGATTTACCTAAATATAACTCCTTTTAGATTTCGCATAATATCATGAATTGACGTCTCTCCCTTCTAGTCTGATACTTGGAGGTCGATTAATTTCCCTTGCGACGTCAACTTACGTCCTTACTTCTGATCGTCGGTCACCCTGTCCGACGTGAGAATATAACCGACAAATACATATTACGGGAGCACGTACTGCTGTAAAATGTTCCTTATTGAGTTTGTAATCTCGCTATTTCCGTAACGTGTCCGTATACAGTATTTTCGATCCATCACGAATTCGTCTTTTACCTCATCAAGAAATTTATTGGAAATCGGTACTTTTCTTAACCTTCACAAATTCACGATAATTTGCCTTTACTGCACATGATAATAACCCGTTCTTGTCTAGATTAATTTTTATCACTTTTAAATATATAAAAAGTATTAAGAACTTTTTATACATATATTTTTTATCTTTATAATAATAATATAAAATATAAATTTATAAATTGTATACTTATTGTTAGTTGGAAAATTTATATTAAATTATATTTAACACAAGGTAAATATATTAGAATATAATACAAATATTATGTTAAAAGTTAATACAAAAAATTTTACAATGACACAATTTGTGAACAATTTATTTCAATGAAATTAACGTTTCTAATATTTTAAGTAAACACATTTTCTCTATTTATTTAAAAATTTACATTTTAAAATATATTGTTTCTAAATTACGTATTAATTTATAAATTGTATTATTATACTATATTAATACTAAAAAATGTTGTATATCTACTATCAAAAAATATTTAAATTACATTATGTTACTATTACATTATGTTAAATTAATACTCGGATATGTTAAAAATTTAGCATAACAATTTTTATAAGAACCAGTTTTAACACAATATAAATACAAAATGTTTTACTGTTTACTTAAAAAAGAAAGATAAAGACCATTATTTAGCAAGGTACTTCTAATACGAGTATTTTAAAGAAAGAAAATATGCAGGACATGAATAACCTGACATTAATAACTTGTTACAGTTCTAGAGCTTATTTTCCAGTTCCTACGAGAGTATATTGAAATAATTTTTCAATTAAGGATCTTCTCTTATCTTCTAGGTGCAAATTTGCAGGAATATAATCGCATTTTCATATTCGATGGGCGCTGCGCTAAGCCACGTACTGAAAGATTAATTTTCACACGCGCCACTCCAGCCTCTTCACAAGTAAAAAGCGGTCTTTTTGAAAAACAAATTTCTCGCTTCTCTTTGTGTAATTAATTTCGTCAACCTGCGCTATTGATCCTTAAATTTTGAGACGTGACGGCGCACTGATATATCTTTGGACACGCCAGACGAGAGACAAACACGCACGATCCATCCATGCTATCTACTTTTTTCTAAGAGCTTTGAATCTTTCTTTAGCGAAGAAGCTGGAAAATTATGCGTGTCTCATATTTTTTAAAGAAAAATTAACTTATGCCAAAGTCAAGGAACAAGTTATTGCATATTTCCTCTAAGAATATCAGTCCCGAGAAAATAGAAGAATTCATTTGAAAGGCTATTCCGGGAATTGAGAACACTTCTGACAAGAAGAATGCTCAATGAATCGCGACGACTAAGAATTTTCATAATTACTTCCTAATCTGGATCAATGCGTCTTCACCGATCGTAATAATAAGAGGAATCCAACAAAAGAAAAAATGTTTTTTAATAAAAATCATTGAGCTTAGGTCTTACGTCAGAATAAAACTGCAGCTTTTATATGATAAAAGCAAAATTGACAGAGCGATGAGAACCAGTATGCCAAGTCTTCAAGATCGTCGCAAAATTAAATTCATTCATCGTTTAGAGGGAGAATGCTCGACAATAATTTTTCAACGCGGTTTACGAGAGTGATTCAAAAAATTTTGCGAGCAAAAGCGCGATCATAAAGATAATTCGTCATTCTCGGTGTGATCACCGTTTTATCGACTGAATATTTTTATTTCTTTAAACGATAAATCCTGAAAACGAATTTTCTTCTAATGTAAGTTATATTAATTTAACTGTCATGTCACGGATATTTGAACAATACATAAATTAGGAAGGATCTCGTCACTCATTTACAGTCAACAATTATTTCATTTATTCAAATTAGAATGATTTTACTAAACATATTTAAAATTATATTTTTTTAATTAAAGAAATTATAGAAATTATATTGAAATATTAAAGAATAAAATAATAGATCAGATTATTAAGTACAGTCCCAAAATTAACTTGATGATATAAGTTATATATATCTATTAATTTTTTTACAAAATATTAATATCTTGCAATCTGCGTATAAAAAAGATATATATAAAAGTATGAAAAATATAAAAATTTTATGAATTGTTTTATTATTATATATTTGACAATGAGTATCTGTGTATTTGAACACAATTTCTTATTGATTTAAAAGTTATTTAATTTTTTTGTTTACCTTGAAAATTTGAAGAAAAAGTAGCATTACGAATTAAATCAAATGTTTATATGTATACTAATGGAACTTTAATAAATATTCGTATGGAAATTTATTTGAATCCACCTACTCGTTTAAAAGTTGTTTACTAAAAACTGCAGCAAAATATGGTAACTACGCTGCATAAGCCGTTAAAAGCCAAATAACTGTTTTGTTTTTGCAATTGATTTCAGCGCTTATTTACGACAAAATTTTTTTACTGATATTGGCTGATATTGGTTTCTTTAGCTAATTTTAGTCAGTATTTTTTTTTTTTTTTAAACATCATTATGTTATTTACGTTATACCGTTAGTCATATATATAATTGTGCCAAGCACTATTTTGCTCATATTTTTATTTATAACAATTACATGTATAATAATAGAGACACAACCAATAGGAAATAAATGCCTTTAACAGTCTAGTTGGATCTCAAGTGTTTGTATAATTCTGTAAATTTATATAGTACGTATGTAGTTTTTCAGCGCGTCGAAATGATTTAATTTTAACGTATAAAAAAATAATAAAGATGTACATGCCGATAAAACTAATATTATTTCTTACGCAATTATATTGTATCGTCGGTGGACTGCAAAAGTGTTAATTAAGTTAATTAGTAAGTTAAAAACATATTTTAATTAAGTTAACTTTTTAAATAGTTCTGCAAAATGTTGTATTTGTGTGAGGTATTGATAATAAACATAAATTCAAGCAACCACGTCAAACGACGATATAAATTCAACATGGATTTAAAATTAAAATGTTCAGATACAAATGGCTCGTTATCAATCAGATCAATCGTATAGGACACAAATTCTGCGGACGTCGATTTACGATTCGGAAAAGAAGACTTGCATTGGATTAATCTATCACCGCAAATCACTCAATAGCCAACATCTTAAATCCCCCGATCATTTGTCAAATCGTTGCAGATACTTTATTGTCTTATGCCGTTTTATCTTATGAATAGAATCTCACGAGGGAATCTTCAGAGCGAAAAATAAGATGGATTTAAGTGATTATGGAGGAAATGATGGAGGAAAGAAAGATAGTTAGCGGAATGTGAAAGTTGAAACGAAATCCTCTTTGTTACGGTATATATTTTTCAACTTTAAGGGATCACTGAAACTTTTCACTCGAATCAACCATGTTATTCCTTCGCCTCTCTATAATAATTTATGAGAGCACGATCTCTTACTTTTCTCAAATTCAAGTTGGCAGGTCACTATTATCACTCCTCAACGATATTACGACTTAAAAAACGGAGTTTCAAACGTTCATCATTTACGTAGAAAATGTATTGACGTGCAAATTATTGCGCTGGTAAAAAGACCTCGGCAAATAAGAAAAATATGGTAAACCTTTCAATTTACTGCAATGTAATTGCGATGAATTTTATTATCAATGTTACGCTTTTACACCCTCTTCTTTAGAAAATAACAAGATGCGCGTGCAATGGAACGATCGTACTAGGCATAACAAAACAGAAACACCAAACTTCCATTTCAACTCGTACCATCTCATTTTCACCCGTGTGAAGCTGGCACAATATTAAAAAATCGATTTCTCTCTTCATGCATTCGTTTGCTCATCGTTTGCTCACGAATGCTCAGTTGGTATTTTCGTTTGCTCACCCTTACAATTAGTTCAATAGATATACGAAAATTATGTTATGGGGGGCCAACTTCACACTTGCCCCCCAATATTAATAAATCAATTTTTTTCTTCATGCATTCGTTTGCTCATCGTTTGCTCACAAATCTTTTTAACTAAGGATGAGCAAACGCAAATTCCAATTGAGCATTCGTGAGCAAACGATGAGCAATCTTATGCATAAAGAAAAAAATCGATTTTTTAATATGAGAGGGCTAGTGTGAAGCTGGCCCCCCCAAAACATAATTTTCGTATATCTTTTAAACTAAGGGTGAGCAAACGCAAATTCCAATTGAGCATGCGTGAGCGAACGATTAACAATCGAATGCATGAAGAAAAAAATCGATTTTTTATATTGGGGGCCAGCTTCACACAGGTCTCGTTTTCTGCATTTCATGCAGCCCTCGTAACAGTCGTGACATGCGCTTCTTTAATCGGAGCAACGTCGAATATGCTTCTTTTTGCAACAGCCTTAAATACGAGAACAAAGTACAAACGATGGCATTCTATAAAGAAATTTGCAAGAACGTGAAAACACGGTTACTAGTATCTTTTTCTAAATCGAAATATGAAATACGAAATGTCTTAATATCTACTATTTTTCTATTTCTTTTATCAGCAATAAGTTTCGCACTCTAATAACCTCGCTATTTCTGTGTTCTAGGCAACCTGATGGTAATTTTCGTGGTGACATTTTCACGTCGCTTACGCAGCATCACAAATTTCTTCCTGGCAAATCTGGCCGTGGCGGATTTTTGCGTGGGCATATTTTGCGTCTACCAGACGCTCACCAACTACTTGATGAACAGCTGGCAGCTGGGTGACTTTTTCTGCAAGGTGTATATGTTCGTGCACGCGCTCTCGTACACCGCCAGCATACTGATCCTCGTAGTAGTATGCACCGAGCGTTACCTAGCTATCGTCCATCCTATCAAATGCCGGTCCATGTTGACCAGGAAACGCCTTAGAATGGTGATTGGTGTGGTATGGATTCTGGCAGCCGTATACGCTTCGCCCAGATTTTTCTATGTTGAGACCATCAGCAATCGTCTTAACAACGGTGACGTCGATATAATCTGCGTAGCCAATATCAAAAAGCACAACAAGAACGCTTTGGACATAGTGAACCTCGTCTTGTTATACCTTCTGCCGCTCTTCCTCATGTGCTGTCTCTACACAAGGATCGCCATAGGCCTCTGGAGGAGCAGCGCAACCCTCGGAGGACCCGGCCTGGTCGCCAGGACAAAAAATGGTCGTGTGCACCACATACATACGTCCAGCAGAAACGTATTAAAGGCACGACGCGGCGTTATCAGGTACGTCTATTTCCAGGGTACGTTAGATAATAGCGTCTTCAATTTCCGTCTGGCTAAAATTAATATCCGTTGGAGTAATTGCGTTCGAGAATTCGGCGGTATTGCCACAATGAAACAACTAAATGATTATTTCATTTGCTTATTAACGCTTTTGAATAATATAATATATTAATTAACTTTGCGAACATCAAAAAATTTGTATATTTATAAAGTAACAAAGTATCAATGTTTTTGCTGATAATTGGCAAATATTGTTATATTATATTCCCTTTGTTATTTAATGCGTTGTAATTTAATTGAATAAAATAATTTAACATATCCGCCTACACTGTCAAAGAAGTCTGATAATATAGCTACTATGTATTTTGTTTAGCATATTAATGCAATATTTAATAAATACTCTCAAATGCAATAGTAATTAACTGTTAACATCGAATTGTTTTATTGGTATGAACAAATATTTATGTTATTTACAAAGCTGAAAAGTACATTGAGCAGAAACTAAATTTTTTATTATAAACGAAATATTTTTGATTGCTCATTTTTTCCTAGTGCGCGTTTCTTTATCGTCGATACATTGCGTAGAAAAAGTTTTAAAAAAATCTTTCAAAGAGATCGTGTCATCAATGATTTAGTCAACCCTGTTGACTGTTATCTAATGTCGTTCGATCCCAAAAACGTCTTAGAAGTCTCTTAATTCATCGAAACATCTCTCGTGGCCAACCATCAACAGTCTCGCCACTGTTTTCCAGAATGTTGATCGCAGTGGTGATGATGTTCGCCGTGTGCAACCTGCCTCAGCAGGCGCGTATTCTCTGGCGACACTGGAGCCCGAACTACGATCACGCGTCGGACTTCAGCACTTTATTTACCGTATCGACCTTCCTCATCTCGTACATGAACTCCTGCCTCAACCCGCTGCTATACGCCTTTCTATCGCGCAATTTTCGCAAGGGTATGCGCGAGCTACTGCACTGCAGAGGGTCGAGGAACAACGGCGGTGCCCTGGCGATGGTGTGTGCTAGCTCCGACCACAACCGCCACGAGAATGGTGTCACCCATGTACCACAGAATTCGGTCGTCCGCCTGAACTCTGTGCAGGACAGCCTCTCCACAATCCGGCAGACTATCACTCGGCACAACACTTTATACAGCAAGAGAACTTAATAAACTACCGTCGTTCACGCGAGTGGAGTAGATCGCGAAGTGATTCTTTACAGGGTATTTCCAGGACAGGAGCTAGCAGAATCCCTCTCAGGGAAGTACGCGAGCGCCTGCGGGATCTTTTTGAAAGATCTATTTTGACTCATAGTTCATTTAGTTTATTTTAACGAAAAATGAACGAAGCGTTGTATTGCTACGCTCATTGAGACTATTTATTCGGATTTGCTGAAGTGTTTATAAATTGATAGTACACTGTGTGTGTGGGAGAAAAAAATGATTGCAGTTGCCATAATTTAATTATAATTTAATGTAATTTTTTGTATCAACTTCTAAAATTCATAACTCAAAATACTACAGTAAGATTTTCAAAAAATTAAGTAATAGATTATTGGTATATTTTTATTTTAAGTAACTTTTGTGACAATAAAGAATTTAAACAACTATTTATAGACTACGGTCGTGAATTGCGCGTGCAATAGTATTAGTGAATGCGCACTTCAATATACTTACAAGTCACAAGACCGTTTAAAACTGTTGCTTAAAATAAAAACACAATTTTTTAAATCTTTTTTGAAACTTGCTATAGTATTTTAAGCCACGAATTTTTAGACACTCTGTACATATTTTTTGGTACAATTAAATTATAATTACACTAGTTTACAAGATTTTGTGCAAGAATATATGAAGATCGTTTCTAGGATAATTTTCGACGCTAAGTCTGAGTCTCTGCCATCGAAATATTCCCATCAAATTTCATCCGGTTTTTGAAATATAAGAAAAGACATTTTTTCTGAATAGTAAAACTTTATTGAAATTAGAAAATTATACATGTTGAGCGTTTAATTTTTATTTTTATATGACTTTTGATTGGTTTCATGGTATTATTAAAGCACGTTTAGATGCGATATGGCCAACGTATATCAACTTTACCAAATTTCGTACACATACACGACATACATAATTATCCATATTGAATGTAGTCAATATTTAACGAATGTGTGCAAAGCGTATACATTGGCCGTATATCGTCCGAAGATACTTTAGAGTTCAGTAATAGTTACTTAGCAAGTTTTCGTTCCAATACCACTGATAACGTTTCTCGATTATTATCAAATCCTAATGGAAATATTTGCCTTATTCATCATTTGTTGATCCTAAGTTGTTTGGAAAGTAATATGTTTTAAAAATTAACATGCTGTATTTTAAAAACTTGACCTGATGGAATTTTTTAGCGACAAATTTGAATTTAGCATTCAAAATATGTTTAAAAAAGTTATTCTTTTATGATCGAAAATTAAAAATTTGTAAACTAGTGTTATTATTATTAACATTGGAGCCATAACATTTATAAAAATAAAACTGTAAAGCTCCTATTCATAATAATTATAACTATTTATATTCACCAATCACAGTGAAATACTAAACATTTCTCTCAGGAGTAAGAACGATCAAATTTGGAGCATCCTGTATAGCTCAGGCAAGGCAAACGTTTCATAGCGATGACTATCCCCTTTTCAGCATTTGGAAGACTCTTATCATCATATTGAGGAGCTTATTTTCAAAATATCTCGAATTTCCAGTACCAAAATAATTTGCACAATCTCGATTACAATAAAATAGACTTTTTACAACATTCAGATTTAATGTACTTAAAAAAATCAGCTCTTTGATCTTCGAATCGCAAACTGTATCGTCTAAAAGAACACAGTATTTGCAGCTCAATTTCTTATGCGTGTCGCTATAATCTCATAATCTTAGATTATGCCGATCATTCACATTATACAATTGCAGGAATTGCCTCGTTTCGGGAACAACATACCATGTTAGCGATATAGTTTTCATTGTATAGAAAGAGAGAGAGAGAGAGAGAGAGAGAGAGAGAGAGAGAGAGAGAGA
>NW_017277148.1:438209-513601 GCF_001594065.2 Cyphomyrmex costatus | reverse complement strand
AGAGAGAGAGAGAGAGAGAGAGAGAGAGAGAGAGAGAGAGAGAGAGAGAGACAGAGGGAGAAAGGCATGTTTCGGTTGCGGTCGAATAATGTCAGTGACATGCAACTTTCGGAGTGTGTTCAACGCGTGTGTGAACGACAAAGCTGAATACAGTGAGCTTAATCGGAGCTTATTCAGAGTATATTATGTACTCCTATTTCCACTCCCATTCTTCGTCCCTGGACGCATAAATAATATAGACTGAAACTATATGTGTGTTTCATATGTACTCGCTCGGTTTAACGCGAAATGCAAAAAAAATTGCGTATTATAAGGTACGATCGATATCTATATTTATAATTACGTTAGAATATCATATTTTCCAAATTGAGTATTATAAAATTTTTGATTAAATATAGATTTTCTTTCATTGTTTTCATTTATTGTCTTTATTTAACTGCAAATGTCACATTACAATTATGTATATATCATAAATATAATTCCTTTGCAAAATTATACTTTAATTATTTGAAAATATTTCTCAATTTTTAAGTGAGAAATTGCAATTACTATTCGTTACAAAATTACTTTACTAGGAAGAAGCTCGCTCAAACTCGCTTGTGCATGTTATTTAACAAATTGACAACCGTATGTTACTGAGTGAGAAGTTTGTACTTCCTGTAAATGCATGGAAAGGGAGAATCGAATGGTATGTATGTGAATGAATATTATATGATATTGGAGACTTATTATCAGATTATATATTATATATTAATGTCAAATAATTAACAAATAAAAAGAAGATTGTAAAAAGGAAGTGCAATGTAATTTTTTTGCACTACATTTTTCTGAGACGTTTATTTTTTATGAACTACTATAAATATGGTATTAAATATTAAATACATTAAAGAAATTTTGTATTTTATTTGTAATATATTCGTTATACACACATCAATATATCAAAGTATGCATTAAAATCTAAATGTATTTATGATATTACTATTGAAACTCAAGTTTTATTTTAAAAATTAAAATAAGTTTAAATTATTATACTTAATATTTAAAAAACTTATGCTTCCATTTAAATAAATGTATTTTTTTAATAAATGAGTATTGATACATTTTCTAATGAATTCGTACTTTTTAAACGAAAAATAACAGCAATAACTAACCGGTAGAAATACAATTTGTTTGCATTGACAGAAAGTTAATTGGTCCGATGCGAAAACAGAGACGCAATCTCAACGGATATACCAGATTCCATTGGGAAGGATAATTTATTTGACCGTATTGGAATGGTCGGTGGGATATTATCGCCTTTAGTTTTTGGCATTTGCCAATGCTTTTTCTATGCCGTATTAAACGCATGTTGCATAAAATGGAATTAAAATGAATAGATATAAAGAGTAATGTAAAACTCACCTTAAAAAGGTATAATTATAAATTTCGGTATTAATTTTTATATCTCGTGTAGGTAAATTAAAAAATTTTAGGAATATAATATTTCAATTTCTCATTTAGTTAATTTCAAGTATTGTCTCATTTATTTAATTTTGAATATTGATAATATAATTGATTTTAATTTTCATATATAATATAATACCTTAAAAATAAATTTAAACTTTTTTTCTA
The DNA here is from genome assembly GCF_001594065.2 of Cyphomyrmex costatus. Lineage (NCBI taxonomy): Eukaryota > Metazoa > Arthropoda > Insecta > Hymenoptera > Formicidae > Cyphomyrmex > Cyphomyrmex costatus. Next base: position 511,990 of record NW_017277148.1, on the reverse strand, counting down.
GACTTTTCTTCTTAACAAAATTAAGTAATTTCTTATAGGTTCTTTAATACTGAAAATGAATTCGTAAATAAAATTGCTTTGAATTGAGTAATAAAAGTAGTATTGTTCAATGCTTTTAACACTTAAAATAAAAAATTAATCACTTTCTGTCAGTATTAAATTTCTGTAAGAGAAGAATCTAAATCAAACATTAAGATTTAATGCCAATTGTTAAAGTAATTACAAAAATAATTATAGTTGTATTCTTAATGAATTTTTAGTGAGTAGAATTTTCTATGCGAAAACGTTTGATAATTTCTCAGCCATCCTATGTAAGATTCAATCTTGTTTTATTAGAAGGTCTGTACTACGTAGCAAGTCAATTTGTGAAGTACTTCGTATCTGCAAAGTACTGAACCATGACTTCGCAAGTGACAAAAGTCCGGAACTTATATATTTCTAAAGTAATTACTTTGAAATGATAGGTAAGATAAAGTATTTTAAAATACTTTAAAAATATAGCGCTTCGACGCGACGCCATCCTAATTTGCTTGAGAAGAAAAGTTCCTTCGACTAAGTATGTATCTTTCCCGTCGCTCGTTCTCAATTGTGCACTCTCAAAAGCAAATTTCAACTCTACATTCTCAGCGAACAAATGTCCTCATTGTCTTCCTACGTCATTCCTCGCAATTGTCACATTCCTCGAACGTGCTTCCAACACGTGCGTTTTGTGACACACTGAATAAAATCCACGAGAAAATGTTATTGTACATATATGTCATCTCTTTGCTTAGTCCAGTAAGCTACATTTTTATAATTTCAGTTAGAATAAATATATACTATACGAATACGTATATAAAACAATTTAAATAAATGTTTCATGTAATTTTCTAGGAAAACATTGAAATGGTTGGAAACAACTGAGTTTTTTTATCGTTTGTTATTTTAATTAAAGTTTCAATCCGTTTAAAAATAATTTTTTCTTAGAGTGAGAATTTTTACGTGAGAAACTTCTCACAGAGTGAGAGAATATCGAACAAAGTCATACTTTATCGTAACTGCATTTTTGCAATTTTTAATATTGTGCATTTTGTAATAACGCTTGATATTTCTGTCGATATTTTTCTCAGAAGAAAATATTATTTCTTGTGTCTTTGATGTTATCAATTAAAAATTAGCTGCACATGCGTACATATAACTGTTTTATATTATGTATTTATAATCGTCATTTATTTGAATGTGGCTGTTATTTTTCGAAACCAGAATATTACCTTATTATAAATAGGAAAGAAATGTGTACGCAGTGGAATTATTGGGCAAAAATTATTAAAATTGTTAAGCGCTTGATAATAAAAATAACAAGAACAAATGTATAATAAATAATTATAATTCAAAATTAAATCGACGAGAATAAATCAGTGAAGAAAATAAATCAATTAAATAATTTTATTTTTTTATCAAAGTAGATCTTAGTGTTTAATTTTTTCGGTGTGAATGATATACGTCCAATTTTATAAACTGCGTACCGAAATCTTTTTCAATTTTGAAACGCAATCATAAACAGTTTTGTAGAATTGGATAAGTATACAGTGCGTTTAAAAAATCATTTATCATTTATATGGTAGATAGTTTATACTATACTGAGAGAGACAATAAAGAGTCTTAATAAACATATGTAGATCGAAATCTCAACCGTTTCTAGGATATAAACAATTATATGCATCATAACTGATTTATTGCTTTCTACGTGTCGTATGTTCCGAATGTTTTGATTCAATGTTCATCGTATATACTTTATAATAAAAAATTTCACCGAAAAATCAGAAAGTTGACATCAAGCAGCCATTATGATTAGATGGACATTACAGGAGATCACCTCATTGAACATGTAATTCTCTCAAATAGACTATTAATGCTACTTATCGAAATTTTTCTCTTTCCACGTTGTGTGCAACACGTAAAAGAAACAATAAGTCAGTGATGTGTATATGTTTACTAACGATGTGTACTAATGTGTACACAAATTATGTATATTTAAAAAACGGTTGAGCTTTCGATCTATGTTCACTAAGGCTTTTTTACCCATCGTCAATATATTTATGTACGATCTGCTACATACAAAATGTTAAATGGTTTATTTTATTACACGTCCTGTATAGAAATTTACACTGAAATATTTAAGCACTAAAATCCTCGTTAACCTCGTTAATAGGATTATTTCTCTTCATTAAAAATACAAACATAATATTATATACTTTTGTATATTGAAACTTTTGGAAAAAGCTATAAATATTTATTATGTATAACTATATCTCTTAATAAAAAATTTTTTTAATTAATAAACTGTTATAATTTTGTAAACAATGACTTATAGAGACACGAAGGATTTCCTCCGTGAATTATTTTATCCTCGAGGAATCTTTTTTTCTACTCCAAGGTTAATTGTATTCCATGATGATGAACTTTAGTTGCGACGCGCAAAGGAATGATTGAAAACCTAAACGCATTAGATCTAGCGAGAGAATGATAAAAAGACTGCGGTGCATACTTTTCGTGCTATTTTCGTCGGAAAAAGTCTGTCGTTGTTTTGTAGATAACATGGATTTCGCATTAATGTGGAGATGCTACGGGCATTTGGCAGTGATACGGGAAATTTTCGAATCGGCCGAAAACGACGGAAACGAGATAACGAGCGAGATGCAAGGTGTTTTCAGAGTCACTGTTTTTTAGCTGATAGTGTGTTTAAGCCACATAATTAATCTTCGTAATAATCATTTTCGAAATGTGAAGAAGATCACATATCATTAAAAATAATTAAAGATAAAAGAATACATATAACATCAACTGCAATAATGAACAATAAGATATAATTCCATTTATTTCAAAAAGGTGATCCTCTTCTATTAATTAATAGTACTATTAGTTATATAATATTTAGTATTATCAATTATACATATAATTATTAACATTTCAGATTTAATGGCCGAAATTTTATCATATATATAAACATATATACACAATACACACATTATACTCGTACACATATAATTTATTTCACATCCTGTGCTATTGAAGTATTCTTCACAATATTTTTTGTATGTTTGTAGAGATTTGTTGAGATTTACCAAGAGAAATTTATCTCGGCTGTAGTATTCGAAACACTTTTGCTCTAACTCATTACTTCAAATTGCAAACGGTATTCGATCATTTTGAACACTCGTTCTGTCCACTATAAATTTTACCATTATCGCTGCGGGCTGTTAACCGCAAAGCGTCATTAATCATACACCCTACTACCGCTCCTGTCGCGCTATAAACCTTGAAAGTATTTGTAATTTACAAGTTTCTCGTGTAACAATTTATTATATCCCGCGAGGAATATAATAGTCAACGTCTCCATCTCAAAACATTGTCTTGCTATGTAGATGTAAAATTGGTACAAGAAAACGCAATAAGCCACATATTTCGAGAGATTCGTTTTTTTTTTATTTTTCACGGGAAGAATAATTTTCTCGAAGTCTACCAATTATGAACGTTATTTACTTTCTCTGCGAATAAATATGCAGAATATTTTTAAAAGTGACATTTTACATAAGATTTTTCTTTAATGTTTACGGTATATTTTTATGCAATGTAAGGCGAATATTTCTAAGAAAAAAATATGGAAAAATGCGATAGAATCATTATCTGATTTGTAGCAGCTTATTTCTGAGAGTGGCAATTTAAATGAAGGATAATTACAAAGTTCTCTAACAAACTCAATATCGAAAATTCAAGGATTACTACGCACTAAGTTTTATGAGCGCTACTAGTTAACAAAATTTAATTTTTTAAATACGTGTCTGTGCCTTAATATGACACTCTTAATCGCCTAAATGTTTAATGGTTAAACTAGAAAGTTGCGAAAACCAAGACAGGAATGATAATATTGCATCTCATTTTCTAAAAAGGTGTAATTATATTATCATGCATAAAGTGATTAATTAAACTGTTGAAAACTTTGCAGTCGTATTACTTAACTTGAATATTTTCTCAATGAAAATTTAAATAAGAATTATTATTTATTATTTAAGAGTAAGAATTATTATTTATTATTTATTAATTATTATTTATCATTTAAATAAGAATTATTATTCGTTTATTATTAAACTAGTAAACATTTAAGCGTGTACGATCATGTTCAATACATATTGCCCCGTTTGTCTATGCGAAAAGTGAAGCGGTCTGAGCCTTTATGGACGCAAAAGTCGAGGAAAACTCGATGGCGATTTCATTTGTCACGGCGAACGCATGAGAATCGAAAAAGAATTGCGAAAGATAAAGCGCAAGGAATCTTCGTGTCCGTTTTTCTGATAGCATGATTTTGCGTCTAGCTCCAGACCCACGTTTGTCCTTCTTTAGTGCTTCTTCCTCATCTTTATCTCAAAGGCATCGACCCAAATAAAGTGGAATCACGAGAAGACAGACATCGCAAACGACAAGACTCTTCGTGACAGCAAAGAGAACAGAAGAGCCTCCCGAGTTGTCATCTCTCGAACAACATCGATCGATCAGGTGATACTTAGGAAAGTGTTCGCCCACCAGTGATCTTGATAAATTGAGATAGAGATCTTGCATAAAAAAAATTCGATAATTAAAATTTTATTCTAAAAATATTTTATTTTTGTCGCTAGAGACACTTAACAAAATATCGTTATTAAATCGCCAAAATTATTTTTAAAGTTACAAAGATTTAAAATTCCTTTTGAACTTTTATTAAAACCTCAAAATTAATGAAATTTTTCGAATTACATTAACAGCAATTAAATTCTTTTTAAACCTATCAAATTATAAAATAAATTAATAAAAGTAATCCGCGATATGAAACTTATAAATCGTTTATTTGTTTGACTGATTAATCACATATAAAGCTATCGGATCTCAAATAAAATATTTAAATCAGATAAAATTAAAGAAATAAATGTTAAAAGTATTTAGAAAGAAAGATATGTCAATAATGTTTATCATAAAATTTTCATAAAATTTAGAGAGTTTATTATCGCTTTATATTATTTTAAATATAGATTTTAAATAACTCGAAGAAAACAGTAAAAATTGTTAAATCATTTTATCATTATCCAATCTTAATATACAAAAATTAACCCGGGATATACGATAATCTAAAAGCAATTCGTGCTTTTACATGCCGTAAGCTATAAGAGATCCACACTGCGTGTTCTTGTTCATTACGTAAAACAAACTTGCAAACCTATGGACATATTTACGTTACTCAAGCCAGAAACTGACACGAAATGCGCGACAGAAACCGCAGTACATGGAACGACGGTCCTTTGAAGATGAAGAGATAATCCAAACGTCCAGCAAGATGTTGCTCCAAAGCTTGGTTTAAATTATATATTGACCAAAATCTCGTCCGCTCATGAAACCTGTGAGATTCAATGAAGCTCTAGTAGGTACATCGCCACATCTCACCTTGCTATATTGCTCCATTCAGTAAATTGGTTTCATTTATATCTTTGATCAGATGACTACATTTAGAGAAAGAGACATAGTGACATAGTAATTAAAGATAACAACTATATTCAAGTACTTACGTAAAAAATTAATGTACATACAGTAAATAGAAAAAATGTTCGATAAATACAGAGATATTTTTTTATTAAAAAGCCTTATTTATAGAAAATAAACGTTAATTAGCAATTTAATAATGAATATCTTGTGCCCTAAATAAACAAAAGTGTTTTGCAAAAATAATCTTGTTTATTCTATCTTAGAAACTAAATTTCTCGACTGTAAACTTTTTGTGCGTCCAAATAATACAATTTTTTATATTTTCTTATTATTATAAAAAAGTGCATTTTAATTATTATATTTTAGATAAAATAATTTTAGAAGTATATAATCTATTTTATTCTTATTTTTAATAAATTATTGATTACATAATGTTTATTTCCTAAAAATAAGAGAAGTTTTGCACTCACCGTACGTGTATATGGTTCAATAAATTATAAAATAATTTATTTAACTATACATCAATTCTACATATAGAACTTATATATAATTATCATCTTTATACACTCAACAGCAAAATTAAAGCATCATTTATCCTATTCCCCCAAAATAGACAAATTTCAAAAGAGTGTAACTTCATAAAAAATGATCATAAAAAATTTGTAAAAAAGCATTCTAAAGTTTAAAAAATCTCTACTTTCAAAAATGATAATTGATATTTCGATTTGATTAATTCTTTACGAAGTTATGCTGTCACAAATAAACGTGCGTCAAATCTTAAAAATTTTTACTAATTTTGAGAAGATCTATGGCGTGAATTAAAAATCGCATAAAAATTTTGTTTCAATCAACATTAAATCAAAAAGGACTATTTTTGCTTCAATGTGTGTTGAATAACTGGATAAAAAAAAATCATACAGAGCTCAACAAAAAAAAAAAATTAATTAAAGGTAAAGATTCACGCTTTCGAATGCTGTAAATCGAATTTTTATACGATTTTTAATTCACGCCATGGAACTTCTGAAAGTTAGTAAAAATTTTTAAGATTCACGCACTTTCATTTGTGTCCGCATAACTTCGTAAAGAATTAATCAAATCAAAATATCAATTACCATTTTCGAAAGTAGAGATTTCAAGCTTTAGAATGTCTTTTAACAAATTTTTTACCATCATTTTTGACGAAGTTACATTCTTCTGAAATTTGCCTATTTTTGGGGGGGGGGGGAGCAGGATAAGTAATGTTTTAATTTTGCTATTGTGTGTAGTTGCCATCATTACGTTATTTCCTAATTGTGAGTGTAAAACAAACTTAAGAAGAAAACACTACATTTCCTACTAATTCGCTGCCTATCATCTCTTATTATTTTAAGGAATAATTTAATTTAAACCCCTCTCTCACACATATACACAGCGACGCAAAACTTCGCTTCTCGTCAGAATTCTATGGTTTCCGTAAAGTATCTAACTGACTAATGCAGACATTTCCAAACATAGGGAGATAGTAAAATACAATAAGCGGTGGTTATATACTATAGTGCTTGTATATAGTTCTTAGATGAAGTTACAACGTCGCGTGACATTAACAGCAGAACTTATTGGAACCTGTCGAATCAGGCAGCTCTCATTGCAGAGAATAATATTCTAAACTAATTGGATACGCTTGCAGGCCTTCCAGAGAAAATTGAATTGAATGATACGTATATATAGAATATATGCGGCAAGAAAATGTTAAAATATGGTTTGAGACATAACTGTATTCTCTAAACGTTTCAATTCTATTCCTTTACAAAATATTAATATACTGGAAAATAATTATTAATTACTTATTTTCAATATTGAAGACATTGTTGTTCATTAATTATTTATGTATTTATTATAAGAACTATTGTTCAGTGCTTTTAACGCTTTGTGGACCGGTGATCCCATTTTAGATCATATCCTTCTATTTTGTAAACTATTTGTTCGATTTTTATGATACTTGGCTTCAAGGATAATTTAATAATGTTCCAATATATAACAGAAAATTTTTTAAATAATTTAATTATCATAAAATTCAGTTACATGCAATTCTGTATATTCAAAGTGAAAGCATTAAACTTATTTCCAAACTAACTTTTAAGCTTTGATTATGGAGTTCTGTAATGTTAAATTCTCATTTACTGGAAATTTCAAACTTGATACCAAGTAGTACCAAGAATCTTTTAAAATTGAGTTTTATTATATATATATATATATATATATACACACATTGTGATGTGACAATTTTTTCGTAACAATTCTAGAAGAGATCTTGCGTCCTTCCGGCTTAGAGGACGAGCGCACGTGCGAACGTGCACAAAGTGTCTTCATTAATCCGATTATTATAAGTTACTTTTCTAGTTTAATTCCGAATCTATATTTTTATTGACGATAAGAGACAGTAATCGCTGATTGTGTTATTCTTTTGTGTTTTCATTATCTCACTCACCGTTAGAAGAAGAAAAATCAATAGAGAAGAGAGAAGAATCACTATACGGTCTTGGAAATCGTGTCACCTGTAAGCCTGGTATACATAAAAATCGTATTATTCTATATTTCTTTTGTATGTTGCCGTTTATACAGCTCTGTGAATATTGCACAGTAATTACAGACAAATCACAAGAGAAAAGAGCTCTTTGATTAAGCATTTCTTTCCGAGATCGAGAACATAAGTTACCAGGAGCGAGAATGATAACCGTAGGTACCGTTCACCGGAAGGAAGGACGCTAAGTCATGAATCCACCGTGGTGAGGGTGAGGCATCAATTAACATCATTCGGATGCAGTGGCGGATCCAGATATTTTTCAAGGGTGGGCCTCTGACGCGCCGCAAGAAAAATTTTTTCAAAGTCAAATATAAAATATGAAATATTTAAGTTACTATTGGCACATTACATTAAAAAATACTATGTAATTATATATAATATAATAATATACACTTTTTTACGACGCTTCTGATGGAAATAAATTGCTGAAATCGTTAAAACCTTTATTAATTTGATAGATTTTAGTTATTCCAGCGATTTTAGCAACTTATTTCCATCAGGAACGTCGTAGAAAGATGGATATTGTTATTATATAGTTGGCATCTACTTCTTCAGAGGGCAGTAGTGCGCAAGGCACACACATTTTGCGGTTACAGGAAAAAGACTCTTGTGTCCTCTCTTATTTCATATGAATCTCATAATAATTTCAGAAATTCTATCCCACAATTACATTAAGTGATTACCCCCTCAGAAATTTCCTTACAAGAAAATTTAGGTATTAAGCCTCAAAGGCTTAATAAATAAAAAATTAATCATTATAACTGAATTAGATTTTTGTAAGGATTCTTTAGAGATATATCTTTTGTATTAAAAAAACAAAATGCGCGAAAATTGAAGAATGCGTTAAATTATTGTGTAACGTCAAGTTTATAGAAAAAAATCTCAAATTAAAGAAGAACACGAAGTTGCAAATACTAAAAATAAAAAATCCTAAGAAATGATATCTACTTTTAGTACGACATTTATTTTTTATTTATGCATTACGTTTATTTTAAGCGAGATATTGCGATGCGTAAAGCAAATAGACGGACAGTCGGATAACTTTTTGTTGGCAAATTCACCATTAGTGGTCTCGGTGAGTTTTTTTTAAAGTCTTTACGCCTCCTCGTTGAATGAAGTTTTATTGGTGCAATTATGACAACTGCAAAAACGTCAGCGATAACGCTTGAATAATGATAACCGCAGAACCGACGATGCATCCCGATGTAACCGCAACCGTGGCAAAAGTTATAAACACCCACGCAAAGCTAGGTCGTAAAGTCGTCAAGGAGAGTTTCATTTTAAAAGTGCATCTCGCAAATATATTTGATATCTACGTCTATTCACGACCACTTTATGTACAAAATAAATGTAACTTATTTCGATACATTTAAAACCATTTGGAGGAGCAAATGTTGCGCGTTTAATATTATTTAGAGTTAAAATTATCTTTTCGGTCCAGATGATAATTATTGGAAGTGACTTGATCTGTAATGCGAATTAATGGATACATTTCCGTATCTATCAGAGAAAATGGCTGTTCTAGTTGAGAGTCGTGGATGACAAACGGTGACGACTTGTCGAGGAACGGTTAAACACACGGATTCCCGGAAATTAGAATAATGAAGGACGAGAGAGAGAGAGAGAGAGAGAGAGAAAGAGAGAGAGTAATCCACGTTTAAATGCCACAGTCACGTATAATTGTATGCCGTTCGGTGTGCTATTCTAACGACGCCAAACTGCATCGTCAGTTTGCTTAATTCGCACGGAATTGCTTCATATGGATTGCTCGCGGAAGGGCACAGAATTCAGATCTTATTTTTTTCTTTTTCCTTTCACTCTCCTATCGCTTCGTTTTAATATCCCTTTACGTAGCTATTAATAAAAGATTTTATTTCTTTGGATTCTAATGCGACTCGTTTTTCTCTTCAGCGTTCAAATATTATTTATATATAAATAATCGTAAATATGAAATTCAGCAATAAATATAATTAGTCACATTAAAAAAAAATTAAAATGTTTGTCGATATATATACTATTTTACCCAAAATTAGACTTATTTGTGTGTTAATCAGTATTAACAAAATTTATAATTTATTAATAATTAAAAAATTTTATCTCAAAAATTACTTATTAATTATTTTATAATTTAGGAAATTTATTTGGAATTTAACTCTGGTTTTAATTTACAATTTGAGATTTATATTATTTTCCTGAGATGTAAAAAAATGTTTAAAAAGATTTTCGATTTCTTGTAACTTTATATAACACAAAACCAATTTTCTTTAGAAAAAATTGCTTGATTTATTTGATATTTATTCTTTTTAATTTGTGTTTGTATTTGTCGGTCATTTCTTTGAAAAATTTATTTTTTTAAACACTAATTTATTTGCTTATAATATTAGCAGAAAAGAAGAGACAAATTTGTATTTATATTATTTAATTTCTTTATTGGTTGACTTAATTGCAAAAAAATATAGAAATGAATGGTTAAAATATGCAAAGAAGATTTCCTTAAAATGACTTTTATGATAACGATATTTTTGTCTTCAAATTTTTAAGAAATATATGTATAAGAACATCGTCTGAAATTACGAAAGAAATCATGATGAAACAGACTGGAAAAGCGGTGAAATGTGGGCCGCACGTACTCCAAGTTGAGGGAAATACAAAAATAAATTTCCCACGGTCCATTATTTACTCCTCTCGTCATGTTTCATTTTTCATTCGTGTAGCATGTCAACAAATTCGCGTGGCATTAGTCTCACTCAAAGCAGAAATAAGAAAAATATTATATAAAATTGTATTCAAATTTTATTATTTTTTAATTTCAATAAGACATTTAAATGAAATAAAATGAATTTAATATTAAAACAATGAATATTAGAAAACTTTTTATGATCTCTAGTTGTCACTAGAAAGAATTTCAAAATTTTATTTAATATTTTCACAATTTTTTTATCAGTTTTTTTTGGATTTTAGCAGAAACCCTCTTTTGAAGAAATTATATGCTAATTTAATGAAAAATTCTATAAAATTTTGTAAATTTATTACTTCATTCTTATATCGCACATCAATAATAATACGAAATTTTATACGCGAAATAATTTATATTATAATATGTCTTAAAAATTATTTTAAAAAAAGAAAAAGTATGCCAAGTGCATGAAAAAGTTATTGAATTCTTCTTAATAAAAAACGAACATGAAATAAATGTAATATTTAAGTATCTTATTACGCAAGACGCATAAGATGGACCGAAAATTGCTAAAATTGTCAATTGGATTATGGTAAAGAAAAAACTTAACATGCCCGGATCGCGTTAAAACGCAATATTCTAGAACTAATATTCTATTTTTTACCACGAAAAGTAACTGATATATTATTAATTAAAAGTGCTAGTTTAAAGTGAACATACATAAACTGTATGTAACTTTCGGTCTATTTTCGAATCATCTCCGCCTTCCATTGTCCCCCTCACCTCACCGTGAAGTCCTGCAACGTCCCGCAACGTCCAACAACCTTGTTCTTTACAAAGAACCAGATGAATTGTAAACTAATGAATCTAACTCAGGTAAAAATTAAGACATATTCTAACAAACTGTTTTTTTTATCACAAATAATGTCACGATTTATCAATAATTTAAATTCATAAAATTTATACATCGAACAATTATAACATTGACTTGCGTAATGATATTATAAAATTACATTTTGGATAATTATAAGGAGTAATACCTAGCACACAATTTTATTTTATCCTTGTATTATCCTTGTATTATTCTGTTTTGCATTGTTTTAGTTTTGTTGTATACTGAAGATGACCACATTTAGGTTCAAAACTATTGTAATTATTCTATTGTAATTAGTCTATTGTAATTATGTAATTGTACTTTACAATACAGATAACTTTCACTAATATGATCCAATGTGTAGCATATTCTTGACCTCTTATTTTGTTTATTTTTTAGCCACTTAAATTTATATATTATTTATTATATTAACTATTTATCTTATTTTATTTATTTATTTAATTAGATTAATTAGTTTATTTATTTATTAATTTTATTAATTTTATTAATTTGTTTAACTTTATTTACTTAATTTAATTTAATTTTTAATTTATTTTTTGAATGTAGACATTGTGAACAGCAGCTTTAAGGACGAAACGCTTTATATGTATGTATGTGTTACACGTACGATTGAAAAAATCTTGAATCCGTCCCTTTTCGGGACTCGGTCTCTAAATTTCGGTATTGGCTGCACCAATGTTATTCGGACTGGTTGCAATCGAAAGATACCGATGACATTATATAATAAAAGTATTTTTAGATTTTTTTATTGGACTTTTAATTTCGGAGTAATATTAATCTAAAGTTTGTAGATGTCAAAACTTCAGATAAAAAGCTAACGGTAGCGTTGCGAATTTGGCAGCGACATGAACATATACACGATGATGTTCACGCGTCAAGCGATCATGTCAAGCGGTTATATATTTTTATTTTATGCACTTGGCATCGCGACGCTACCGCGTCGCTTGATTCACATTTTCCTTTATATTAATTTTATTAACTTTAATTAACTAACATGGAATATATTTATGTAAAAAGTGAAAAAATTATTGATACATAAAAAAAAGTATCTAATTATATTCTAGGATCAAAGGAAGCTCTTTCCTGTTTCCGAAACTTCTGCAACATGTTGCAAATTATTTTACTATCAAAAGTTTTACTGTTGAAACAAGCGCATAAAAAAATTCTTATTATAAAGTCTGCACTACCGTACATTACACTGGTTTGTTTCGTGTAAAGCAATAGCCACAAGGCGTAATTAAAACGTAATAAACTCCGCAGCGAATTAAACATCTGGCTTAATGCGAACTTAAATACTTCTATAATATTCTCTGAAAATATTTCTTTTATGTATACTCATTTAGTTACCCACAACAAAGATAAACGAGTAAACAGAACTCAGTTTGCCTTATTACTCTCCACTGTTGGCAACTTTTCTGTTTAATTTAATATAGTATTATCACATCTTAGAATATTAAGACATTTACATGTCTGTGTTTTTAGATTACTATATTTTACTAAATACTTTACCCGAAATCGAATTTGTTTTGGAAATAATAATAGTAGTTTGATTTATACGATTTATATCGCAGGCCTAATGTGAATATTAAAGTGAAATACAAAAATTATAATATGTTTTAGTTATAGGCTACAATTTTATTAAACAAGATAACAAAATGTACTTTGAGAATTTTTTGCGATTTAAAAGTCGTTCTTTATTTATATTAAACACACATCTTTTTATTTGTATACGACGACCTTATTGTGTACCAGTGCACAATAATACTCCCAATTGAATTTGCTATAAATCTTTATGTAGAATTTAATTACGAAAACAATAGCACCAACGAAATTTTTGCTAAGAAAAAATAGATTCTCCATATTTGTTTGTATAGGAATGCATATTTTCTCCAATACCGATCGCGATTCAATTATTTCAAAGCAAGTAAGCGCGTTTGATACTCGAATCCCTTTGCGTTCGGAAAAACTTTTCCACATTCTACCTTCGGTTGATACCAATATTAATTGAATATCGAACTGCCGAACATTTTGCGATATCGAAATTAATTTTTGGAAAATTGTTAATTACCAGTATGCATAAACAAAGTAAAACAACTTGACTTTTGAATAAAATAAATTTCTCTTTTATTTAATATAATACCGTTAATGAAAGTATTGATTATAAATTAATTTAGAAAATGTTGTGCATATATTAATTATATGAGAACAATTACTTTTCCGAAGTTAATATTAATCTAGCGGTTTGGTAATATTATAGTACTGATATATATATATATATATATCAGTACTATAATATTACCAAAAATTGTAAACTTTTATTATACTGTTATATGAGATTAAGACGTAAATCACAGAAGATAAAATTAAATATGCTCTATGATACAGTTTTACAAATATATATTTACAATGATTGCAAATATTTTTTGTGTTTAATGAGTAATTTTATTTATTGTTCAGATAAAGAATTTTTATAAAAATTTAGTATATACTTAATATGTTCTAGTTATTTAAAATATTGTGTTCTTAAGTTAATTATAACAAGAATTTTAATAAACTATAATATAAATTATACAAAACACAAAGTATCATAAAAATTATCATAAACTTAAATATACATACATATGTATGTTAGCTAGAAATTTTTAGCAACTATTGTATTTTGCAATTTAATAGATATATTATTACATTTTTCGTAATCAATATACTTTAAATTACAATTAATATCCTTATTGCAGGAACGCTTAAATTTAACAGATCCCGAGATTGCCATAAGATTAAAGTTACTATTGTGAACAGTTAAAGACATGAAAGGATGTGTAATTCAGTATTGTTTTACATTCTCGTGCCAAGAACGATCCTTTCTAGAAACATCTTTGCAAATAACTTCTTACTCCATTTCCTGTGAGATTTCTCTGAAGGAGTTTCTTTTGAAAATAGAGATCCTAGCTTTGAGATCTGCAATCGGTTTTCTCTGAATAAAAACTTAAATAGCGACCATATACAACTTTTAATATCGTAACGTGAGATTTCTTGACAATTTAGTCAGAATTAAATTGACTTGAAAAAAATAAAATTATGTACATATTATACAATTTCTATTACTTTTGAGAGATTAACTTCCCGAATTTTAAAATAAAAAAATTTTAAACAACATCACACGGTGTTCCCAAGAGGTCACTCTGGTCACTCATGTAATAGATAGAGGTACTCTATCATAAGTAAGTATTAGTACTTACTAATCTTGCTCAACATTGCTTGACTTCAGTGATCGTACGAGAATTGGTAGGTTTAGTTTTGAAATCGTATATTTGTAGGTTTAGTTGTGTTTACAATTTTAATTTTAACAGAAAAATAAAGTAAATTGATATATTAAATATGCGTGACTTTGTGACTGTCAGTAATTACTTAAAAATAGTAATATAATATACAACAAACCAAGTTTTCCTTAAATAAAATCCTATAAGATCCTATATCTTAATTCCTAATAAAATCCTATATCGTCCATGCATCTAATTAAATTTTTAGATTTAGACTTCAGTAAAATCATTCTTTCCGTGTAAGATAGATTAGTTTATAATTCACATATTCTCCGTAAATATAACGTATGTATTACGCGTACAGTAATAATTTTTATAAAAGAATATCACAAAGTTAAACATACATACACAGATAGTTTGTTATTCTCAAAATTATTCTTCAAGGTTATTCTGAAAAATTATTAACAGTAATTACTTTTTTATTAAATTTATTTATAATAATTAATTAAACTGAATCTTACTTTTCTATAAAAATGTTTAAATTCATTCTTAGCTCATGGATTTTTATGATATTTTTCAAAATAGTAAGTGTCATATCTCGCATAAGGATATCCAAGAGCATCCGACTTGCATCAGATAACAGAAGCTCGTTAAATTATCTAGATCTAACGACTGTGTACAAAACTGTGTTTCGTAGCAATGGGTAAGATGATCCAAGGTAGTATAAAGTATAAGAAGTATAGCGAACCGAGCCGATGTAATAATAAAACCGGTATTTGCAAAAATTTATCTCTGCTTGTTAAAGTAAAAATATTATGTGTGTGAAATTAAATTATTAAAGATTGTATGTATTACAATTTAAAGCATTATTAAAAATATAAAAATTTCATACAGAGTGAGAGAAAGAGAGAGGTTGTTCTACTATCACTGCATACCTATATAAAATTTAAGAACAAATTTCTTATTGGTTTAAAAGTTATTTAATTTCTTTATTTGTCTTGACCTTTATATTAAACCGCGTTTGTAATACTTATTTGCAAATTTGATAAAGTAACATTACGAATTAATTTGTTTATATATACTAATAAAACTCTAATATATATTTGTGCAAAGTTAGTTTGGATCCATTTACTCATTTAAAAGTTATTTATCTAAAATAGCAAAATATGATAACTGCATAAACTATTAAAAGCCTAAAAACCATTAAAAATAAAATAATTTTGTATTTTACAGTTGAATTCAGGGTGCATTTACGACAAAATTTTTAAACTAATATTAGCTAATATTGGCTTTTTTAGCTAATACTTCTAGTTGATAAGATAACTAAACATCCTTAACGAATTAACGATAAGAATCAAAACCTGCAAATTTCGAAAAAGTTACAATTATTAAACTTTTTGTGCGTAAAAATAATATTTATGTCGACATCAAAATTATCATAAAAATTCTTAATATCCTATATATTAAAATAATAATCAGTTTAGCCTTTTCCGGCATTTTCATGTTTACTAAAAGAAAATAGATCGTGAATTTTTGCCGTTTTAAAAAATAGATCGCAATCCACAAGTTTAAAAAACCCTGTTTTACAGTAATAATTTTTTTCTGCTTTATATAAAAATATTCCAAACGAGATACGCGCGCGCGCGTTATGCAAATATTATAAATACTTTCTCTAATCGCTGTACGCGATATGTTGTATAACCGGTGTACTTATATACAATATATTAATATAACTTATTGTCAGAAGGGTTTAAGACAGAGAGGATTCTCTATATGATAAATTCATACATCTGCAATAGACGTACGGCAGCACGGATTGTGTGAAAATGTACAACGTTCCGCGTTAAGATAACACCTGAAATACACTTGTGAAGAGAAGAAAACACTTTAAACGTTTGCTATGTTAACAAGTAAAGTTTATCAAATGATGTTTACCGTTTTGCAAATAAGGAACACACATCATGATAACTATATGCTTAAAGGAAATTAAAAAAGAATTGTACGTTATCGTTTACTTAGAATAGAGAGAGAAAGAGAGAGAGAGAGAATTGTCATTATAATTAAAGCTCTAGGATCTTCTTTCAAGCGCTGAAAAACATAATTACTTAATACGAATTGAACAATATAATGTGAAATGACATGGTAGTGAAGAGCTGGAGATAAAAAATATTAAAAAATGAAAAATAAATAAAAATAAGAATATAAAAATAAAAGGGAAAGTGAGAGTCATACATATGTCTCTGTATGCATTTATAGAGAAAATAGAAAGAGAGAGAAAGAAAGAAAGAGATATATATATATATATGTATTAGGTACATATGCTTAAGAAAAATTTACATAAACATTCTCATTCCATAAAAGATTCTTTACTACGTCGTCTCCTCACCGGTTGCTATTCGTCAATATGTGATTCAGCATTATGAAAATTATAATCCTTATCGCACTCGATCGGATAATTAATTCAAGCTTCGCCTATTGAAATGCACAGATTTCCATCTGAAATTGCAGACTTGTATTTAATTAGTAATAAACATCGGATAAATTGGAAATAGCCGACAACGGGCCGGTCTTTAACGGTGTTCGATACAAATGATACTCTATCTCGTTCTTTCTGTCTCTCTCAAATCATGTGAGCGTTATCTCGTTTTTCTTTTTTATGCTCCCGCCATCTCGGTGGGGTCCCGAGTTCACTTACGCATAACCAGTTAATTCCAGTATACCAGCATACTCCCCTCTTTCCTTTCATTCAGCTGACACGTTATCACCGATAAGACTATTCTCATTTAACAAGATGTTTGCGTACTCATGTCAATCGCAGCTAAACTCCGATATTGACAAATTCCACCGCAGAGTTGACTACGAAACACATTTGATTCATTATGTGAAATGCGATACATATTCGATGCAATAATGCTTCTTTTTATTCAAACTTTCAAAAAATATCTTGGTGCGAACGATATCGTATTTAAATAGTGATTAAATAAACTATAAATAATAAGAGTTATACATTTTAACAGAGTATTTATAATAAATATGCTCGAAAAGAGAGAGAGAGAGAGAGAGAGAGAGAGAGAGAGAGAGAGATTCTGTTCCCCGTCATTCGAAAAGTACAAAAGTATTGTGCAAGGCAGGGTTATCGAAAAGTGATATTTCATGAAACATTTAGTATTGCATATCGTAGTATATCAGTATAAAATATAAATATCTCACAAAGTGTCTCTCTTTTCTTCTCTCTTTCTCTCCTTTCAGTGACCTTACTTTAATTTACGAATGTAAAACTATAGTATATTAATGATTAAAATAATCAACCGATGTTAAGCAACAAAATATTCCGCTCTTCTATAATATTATATAAAAGACGATTTTAGTAAAATATCTAAAAATGTACAGATGCAAATTTAAAAATAATTTTGTTGAACCATCAAAATAATTACGTAGAAAAATCTAGATGCAGAGATCTGAAAATAATTTTGTTGGACCGAAATACATATCTCAAACAATGCTGCGAAAAGGTGTGACATTCTATAATAGTTTGAATATTCTGTATCTATTTTAATAGTTTAACAAAATATTTTCAGATTTGTATGCAGGAGATATTCTATATTTTGCGGCGTTTAATAGATTCCATATTTAATGACGTCAATGCGTGGTTTTCTAAGATTAAACGCAAGAGCATCAATCAATCATTCACGGATGGAGCTTGAAGTGGCATTTTATAACGTGGAACGCTCAATAACTGTATCAGTCTCGTGCTATGATCGCCAAGAGGGAAGGAACCAGGATTTCTGAAATGCGCATAGAACGAGAGGATCTCCCATGAGAAACTTCCAGGAATTACGAACGTAAGATACCGCAAATACGATTAACTCATGGCGTAAGAAACGCAAAACATTTGGTGATGTCGACGGTGTGGACCGAGTAATACTCTCAACAGACCAGAAACTATAATCTTTATAAGATGTTCCGTTAATATCTTTTGCCTGATATTTACTTTTTCTACAAAAGAAAATACACATATTATTCATTTTATTTTTATATTTTTACATATTATTTATAATTTTGAGTATTACTTTTCTCTTAAGAACGCTTATATCTCTATATATAACTCTGAAGTCTACTAATTTGAAATAAATTTTTGTGACAAAAAAAAATGCGAAATAAATGAAAAATCATATAGGACTTTGTTTAAATAGCTTTGAAATAAAAAAAATCAATAACATCTTTATTACTTTATTTTTGTTATTTTACTGCATATTTGATTTATTCTGTAAAAAGAGTTAAATCGAAATATAAGCTGTTGATTCAACACAGACTATATGAATTCGTAGTAAGTATCTAAAGTGCAATTTGCTCTGTCAATAACATAACAATTTAGTCAATGTTTATACAATAGTAGTATTTCTCGAAAGGTGTGCTTCATGGCTTGACTGAGAAAATAGAAATTTCATATCGTTCATTTGTTACAACACAATATAAAAATTGATGATTTTGGAATTACTTATAGAAAAAGAATAGGAACATAAATAAATATACTTTTAAAAAACATATTCTTATACCTCTACAATTAATTATTACACCAAAATTATATATTTCAACAAAATTACACCAAAATCAACATTACAATCTGAAACATTGCAATATGCACTTCATGATTGAAAAATTTTATGAGCTTTATGTATTCCTGCTCATTACATTTTTTTTAGAATCTGAGAAAAGTAGAAAGGAAAGATTTGTAATCTATGCAATTGTTGTTGCTGTTGTTGTTATATTATTATTATTATTACTATTATTATTATAAATCACTTTGTTTTGTTACATGAGACAGTATATGACTAGCTTTTTTATTCTCTCTCTCTCTCTCTCTCTCCCCTCTCTCCCTCCCTCCCTCCCTCCCTCCCTCCCTTCCTTCCCCCTAAAACTGTATGAATAATACATAAATTAGACGCGTGAATCGGTTAGAAATTTTACTCTCTTTATGCTTGAGAATCGCTGCATCTCATTATTCATATCACACAGGACGTTTTTTGCTTGCATGCCGTTTATTACGCCACTATCACGAGCTTCTCAGAAAGCAAATGTAATTAAAATAGCCAGAGGCAAGCTGTCAATTTCCCGAAGACATAATCGTTATATGAAGATAGATTAATCGCCGTTCGATCCGGTTAGAACGGTTTGATCGCCTACTTATTGTGCACGCGGCCGGATAATGACCTATACTTTTTCGATTAGTCAATTTTTGCTCTCGTAATATCTCCGGAAGAATTAGGTAGAAAAATATATGACGTATCTGTGAGCCACGACCGGTTATCATGTCACAAAGATGTCGCGACGGAGTTATTTTCCACGCTGATAAGATAACGCGGTCCGCTGGGGGTACCAAAGTCGGATGATTTCTTGACGCCTGACGATATCTTCGTTTACTGACGCACAAAGCGCGTTATTTTGGTTGATACGTGATGCGCGAAAACAATTTAGACGCGAAATTGATAATATCTCCATTTTATTGATTTTTATATACAATATATGGGCACATATTTGCAAAATTCGTGAAATCCGATGATCTTTACTTCAACGGGAAAACAGGATACGATGTGAGATATCGCACTGATTATAAAATACATGCATTATTTCGCTGCACAAATAAACATTATAACACAGGAAGGTTGCCATGTAAAATTACCATGGCCGCAATTTGAACGTTAATTGCGCGAAATACACGCGATAAGCTGTGCATTACGTTATTAATTTGATATGGCAGAAAAATGGCGCAGTTTTATTTTGTCTACATAATAGAAATATAGTCGGGTTTTGAAACACGATCCAAATGCAAGATGGAATAGTAATATTTCAAAATAAATTAATCATTGATTTTAATGATAATAATGCTATTAAGCATCTTGAAATATTGCAAAAAATTTGTTTCATATACTATGTTACTTTAGCCACAATTTGAATCTGGATTCAAAGAATTTAATCTTGATTTAAAGAAAATAAATAATATGCATAACAAAGGTTCCATAACTTTGGTCAAAATTAACTTATTTTCATTGTCTAGGACATTGAGTGAAATTACCAATTTCAGTATAAACAATAGAACCTCTTTTACGCTTTTTTTCTATTTTTTATGTACTGAATCATTTACAAACGTTTCAAACTAAACTGATGGGAAAATATTGAAAATTGCAATCAAAGATCAAATTTTATGTTACTCAAATTGTATTACTTTTAATGCAATTTTTAACATGTTCCCATCAGATCAGTTTGAAAGAATTGTTTGCAAATAATTTAACACATAAAAAAATACAAAAAACATGCATAAAAAGAGTTTTATTACTTTTCAGACCGAATTCAGACCGTAATTTTATCCATCTTTCTTTAGAAAGAGAAGACCTTTTTTTTACTTAATTAAAATTTAAATGAACATTTTGTCGTTTGAATTCTCACTTGTTTAAATTATGTTCCATGAAAATTTAAAATTTTTGATTCTTTGTTCTAAACAAGAATCAAAGGCGTGTGATTTGTGCTTTCATCTTGTAGCAATCGCGTTATCAGTCGTCGGAGAGGAACAGTGAAAATTGAGTTGTTTGCGAGAGACTGCAGAGAGCAAGAGTGAGAAAAGGAGCGAGAGAGAAAGAATGCAAGATGATTGCACCAGCGAAGAGTCATGGAGACATCACGCTGTAATAAGATTATTTGTCGCTGAATCGCGGACCCCCAGCAGCAGTTGCATCATGTTCGCGCGCCCCGACTTGACCCTATCGTGTTGCACGACGATGGAAAATATATTTTGCACTGCACGTGCTTTTTAACGAATACGCAATGCGATAACCCGCTGTTATAGTCCGTTACGCAAAAACGCTGACGTTTTTTTTTTTTTTGCAAATTGGATGAATCTCGTCAGATTTTCAGTATTTCGACAATGATGGTAGTGCAAATTGTCAAACTTATTCTACGATATGAACAGATCGATAGCACCGAGATATCGATAATGAGTTATCGTGAAAGGATGTTTCTTTCTTCTTTCTCTTTCCTCTTATGTTAATGAATTACGCGTTCGTTCCTCTCGATTACTTTTCCATTTACAATTTTCAATCAAACGCCGAAATCGATGGACATGTAATTTGTGTATTACAATCAGAGAACTATTTGAAAAACACTTTTTAGAATAAATAATTTTAATGATTAATTAGAATAAGAGATATAATTTTTATTTTAAAATAACAAGAATTAAATTTAAATTATCTAAGTATTATAATATAAGCAGTATGTTATTCTATAAAATAGAAATAGAAGAAGTATTATATTAATATTTAAAAAATTGATATGTGTAAAAATATTAGTATTTATGAAATAAAAATATTTTAATCTTTTTAACGTCAATCATTCGAATATGTGTAAACTTATACAAGAATCATAACTTTGTTTGGTGACTCAGTTTATTATTGCAGAAACATTTGTTCATTTCACGTGCAATGTTGTAAATATCGATGAAAACTATTTTGTCGAAAAGAATGAAATAATGTCAATATTGTACAATTCAATGATCATAAAAAATACATAACAGAATGTGTGAAAGAAGAGATTTTAACAAATTTCTAAGGAATTCCGAGTTTTCCCTTTTAACTCGAAAGAATCTGATTTGATTCTTTTAAACAGAAAGAGTATCATTAAATACGTATCAGATAGCAATAAACGAAACTTTACGTTTAAGAAACTTTTACCTTAAAGAAATATCTCTTATTCTAATAAATCATTAAAATTATAATGAAATTAAAGAAATGCACAAGCTAAAAAAATTTATAATCGTTGAAAATTATAAATAATAATTTAAAAATCACCATGCAATTTATTGAACCCGTTTTTAGCACAAAAAATATAATTGTATAGTAAAATTACATCTTAAATTATACAATTATTACATCTCACAATAAAAATTATTTTCATGTAATTCATAGAGAAAATATATTTTATTATCACGATTCTTCACGCTTGATTTAAAAGATAATTAGCAATCAAAATAAATATTATCAGTATTTACCACGTACTATTAATAACTGACATAGCATTCAATAACAAGAATGAAGAGAATTCGAATAATTTTTTAATTTTTTTATCTACATATTTTCTAAAACCATTGTGTCGATCAAATGCTTTCTAAATTAATACAAATGAAAATATATAAATGTTGATATCTAATAAAATTTTAATAATCTTTTTAATCACGTTTTACATCATTGTAAATTATTATATCAAGCTCTCAAGTAAATTAAACTAGTAGATATTAAAAATTGGTATACTAAATAATATTTAATATGAAATAATTAAAAGTATATAAAATGGTAAAATAAATAATAACATATATAATAAGTTTCTTTTAAATCTTAAAATTAATTCTTATATCTTGATATTACATTAATGAATAATAAAGTTATTTCCTTTATTTCTCGATTTTTTCATATATACGTGATAGATATAAAATTAATACACACACACACATACACACGTAACACTTTGATCACCTAATAATACGTTTATCATCGTAAAATGCCATCACTCCACTTTTCATTTCAATTTCCTTTTATTTGTATCGTTCCGTTTCTTCCAATTCATTTCACTTTTTAATTTTAATTTATCTCATTCCATCTCCAATTTCCATCTATTTCTGAAACGAAAACAGCTGATAATAATAATAATATTTCGCAAGATATTCCATTACATTCAAAATATCGGAATTCTAAACATCGTTGACGAAATATTTACAAGTGCGGGGCGAATAGGTCAAAAAATCGTAAATAGACATAATAATTATCTAAGCACATTCTGAAAATGCCTATTCGAGCAAGGTAAGATAAAAGCACTCGGGACGAATATACGTACAGACCGAGCGGTTTTCACCGGCGAGCGGACTGCAGGAAAGAGGGAGAGCCCCATCAACAATTCACTCACGACACTTCTCTCGATCCGTCCGAGAGTGGGGACTCCACTATAAGAAGATAAATGACAGTACAACGAGTCAGTTTACGAGTGGATCACCGTATACGCACCGATATAGTCACGAGACTTCTAAGTTTCTCTCTTTTCTGCACTCGAGACCTGCTCAGCCGAGACGTATTGCGAATTCTTCCACGAGAGGAGAGACACGGAAAAGGTAGGTCCCGCAAATTTAAATTCAGTCTCGTCGATCATGCCGCGCCCGGAAAGCTGACACCATTTCCGCTCCGAGAAAATCTGACACTTGTTGCTGACCCCCGGTTTCCGTCGTCGCCATCGTATACAGGAGGCGTTACGTAAAAGTGCAACGTAGAATTCGCGAGACATCCAGAAAACTTTGCCATATAATTCTTTAAACAACGTGTAACGCTTTAATAGCAATACAATTTTTAGGACAAATTTTCAACAAGATGGTTTTAAAGCCTCATTATTTCTTGAATTTGCATTTTGCGATCATCATCGTCAATTTTTACAATAAAACTGTATGAAGAGAAACTCTAAAAAGCAGGGTTTAAAATTTCGCGAATACGATAAAAATTTCGATTAAAATATGTTAACAGGTAGAAGAAGAATTTCTGGTTTTTGCTAATCATAAAATGGAAATAAGTGTGCATCTACCTACTTCACTTACGTAACTTTCACTGACTAGTGACGTGTTCTATATATTGCTACTATGAATACCGGTAATTCCTGAGCGAATAAATCGGCAATTTTGCGAGTTATTCTGTCGCATAATACTTTATTAGCTCGATATTACGTAACGAAACCGGAACTTTTAATTGCAATTAATTATGTTCTACAATTTCCGCATGTGTGTGGTACTGTTTTTTACATTTCTATCTAGTTAAAATGCAAATACACATTTTTATTTAACTTATTTAAATCAAAGTATAGAAATTTTCATTATGTTTGAAATGAAAAATACCGACTAATATCAATTAAACGCAGGATTATTCCTTAAGAAATTTGAATATTATAATTTTACTAACGAAATTATACACTGTGTGTGGGATAATAAATTTTTAATATAAATTATGAAAACAAAGAACTTCTTATTGGTCAAGTCTTTAAAATAAATGACAAAGATTATTCGCTGTTTTAATTGGGACGTTTCGACAGGATTTTTTATTACTAACTTATTTTAATTGTTAAACTTAAAAAATAAAAATGTAATTACATTCTTAATATTTATTTACTTGAAAATTATTTGAAAACATAAACACTTTAAATTTCTATAAAAAATTGATATTTACTTTATTTATATCTATGCTTATTTTTAAATGCAGAATATGTCATTCTTTTATTATGAATATTAATAATACATATTAAAGATCGACAACACTAAAGACACACTCAGTCTTATTAATTGAAATCCAGATCATTTTATATTTCGTTAAATGCAAATTAAATTTATTTTAAAATATATATTATCGCAGTATTTAAGAGCGCAATAAAGAAAATCATTATACTTCTGAGGCTAACAATAAATAAATGAGTAAATTTTTAAAAGATCATTAGATAACTGTAAGTTAGAATATTTTGAATTAGAGACACGTTTTTCTATTTTATATGATATATTTCCGATAATCGTAGTTACAAATGTTTAAAGTCATTTAATTAATTATCGAGATTCGCACGTGAATAGCTCCAACTACTTGCAATATATTCAACCTAATTGTAAACAGTCCGTAATTATTTACTATCGATATCAATTTATATCTGATAAAAATCAAAGAATAATATTATTATATTCGCTCATCAATTGTCACAACTATCAGAAGTATATTCATATTTGCCGATTGATTACGAACCGCCAACTATATAAGCCATCTTCTTAATTAAAATACGACGTTTGCGTATATTGTAAAACTCTAGAAAATATAATCATTACTAGCATTATCTAAAAATAGCAATTTAATAAAGCGATTTATACGGCGCGGAAATGTTTGATCGGAATATTGCTTCTAAATCATGCAGGCAAGATCAGCTATTCCTCTCTTCAAATAAACAAAGTGTTCAAGAGCTTCGTTTGTTTAAGGTTAAAATGTCGATCAACTTCAAAAGTGTTCTCATAAGCGATCCCGTGGACGAGTCTTGTGGAGCACTGCTCGCCGAGCATGGTATTCCAGTTACGACGAAATACAAGCTACCGAAGGATGAGCTGATCAAGGAGCTGCAGGTGGGTGGATTTTAATACTGTAAAACTCAGCAATTTCCGTGCTTTATTGAGCCAAAGCGAATCGCGATGGGAGTTGCAAAGTTATAAATTCCGCTCAATATCCGACGTCGAAGACTGTAAAAACGGAGAACTCCGTCTATCGTTGAAAAAGAGAGCGTAATTTAAAGTCGGAAACTTGAAAAGAAATTTACTTAAAAGGGCTGTTTCGATCTCTCCTCCCGTTCTCTAAAAATTCCACAACGCGGTCCTAAATTCTTAAAGACTGTTCTAAATTTTAATCGAGGCAGCATTGATCATTTTCAATGAAAGATATCGGTCTTTTCGTAACTTTCTTTAAGTGAATTTCTGAGCTTATATAAAACTAAGTTTAAGTCCGATTTATTTCAAAGACAGCGTTTATGAATTACCAGCTGCAGTCATTGATTCTACAGACTCATTGATACAAAAACTATTGTTTCTGTTTTAGTATGATCGAAAGGAAATCCGCGCTACTTAAGGAAAATCTATTATGTTTTTATTCTCTCTTTCATTGTCAAATAATATTTGTATTGCACTTTCAATATTTATTTATTTTGAGATAGAATGATATTAATAATAAACAATAGAGTCAGAATACAACGTAGTATAATCCCTATAAGCAACCATTGTATTTTTCATTTTATTGCCAAATATCGATCATAAAGTGTATTTGTAAGTTGTGAATATAAACTCGTATAAAGAATAACGATTGAATCCTGAAAAGATTACGCGAGATTAATTTTTCTTCAAGAATAGAAGTTATTGATATTGAAATCAAGGTTGTGTGCGTTACCAATATACGATCTATTGAGTGAAAAATATCACGTGTCAGATGAGAAGGCATCATCGATAATATTAGATTACACTGGAATTCATGTGGAAGATAAACACAGTTATGATAATGGAACCTCCCAGGTTGAGAAATCGTGTGGAAAAAACTCAATTATTTAAAAAAATTTCTAAAAGGATTGAGAAAGAAATATTTTGCAGCAAGTTTGTATATGTATACAATCACAAAACTAATTTTTTGGTCATTCCTTCAAACTATTGCCCAACCAACAAACAATATTCTGCAAAAATTGTTTAATGACGTATAAATGTTTCTCAAATAAATACATATATATATTTATTTGAATATTTGTTAAAAAAAAATATTGTCTGTTGGTTAAATCTGTTGGTCCGAATGTTAAAAAATTGTGATTTTACACACACATAACAGTACTGATAGTTTTCATTTATATTTGAGTAACTAATTGTAATACTGTCAGTGTCGTAATGCGAATCGCAACTTTTAAGAATCGAAAAATAATTTGAAAAAATCATCAATATAATAGTGCACACAGAGAAAGATATCTGGTTGAAAATAGACAGACTGGAAGATTATGATTATATCAATCAAGAATTTCAGTTGTCTCAACTAGTTTCTGATTCGTTCATTTTCAACTAGAATTCCAATTAATCCAACAAGATATTTTTCTCAGTGTTCAGATAATTAGTTTCGTGACTATGTACATACATACTCAAGTTAAATAATTTTTTCTTTTTTTATTATTAGATTAGATTAGATAACACAGATATGCAAATATATGTATATTTCTACGAAGAAACAAGTGCAGAAAAATTTTTGTGACTAAAAATTAAAATGTGTTTTATCATAGATAGGCTATTCGTTTTCATTTATGCACTAAGCCGATTCTGCCAATCAAGTGCTATTTGTAAATTTTTTTTGTTTCATTTTTTGAAACACATCCGATTCTCGATAATCCAATTAAACTTATATAAGGATCGAGTTATATTTCTTCAAATTAATATGATCATCAAATGCTTCTCTGCGCAAAGAAAAAATAAATAAAATTGGCAAAATTGTGCTTTCTTTTAAACATAAATTTAAAAATATGTAAAAATTGTAATATTTTATTAACTAGGTTTGCCATATATTTAGTGTGTATTTTATTATTTTGGTTCTTATAAGAGTAAATCTAATTAGGTACTATAACTAAATTTTTACACGATTTTGCTGAAATATTGAAAAATATAGCTATAAATATAGATCTGAAAATAATTTTAGACCATTAAAATAATTATAGAATCCTTAAACGACAATGCTGCAAAAAATTTTAACATTATCGATCGATCAGTTTAAACATCGTACAATACGTGATTATAGGTAAACAGTCCACAAACAAAATTATTTTCTAGTCAGTATCTATAACAATTTTTAGATTCAACAAAATTATTTCTTTCCGCCTATTTGTAATCCATTTTAAGGCAGATCATTCTCGATCTAATGCAACTATTTTGTACAAGCATAAAATATATGTAAATGTAAGTAGCAGCATGTGGGATGCGTCTTGTTCTCTTTCTCTGCCTTTTCTGTCTTTCTCCGTCTCGCTAGTTTCTTTCGATCCCTGTTTGTTTTTTTCTTCTATTAATTACTTGTGTTCGAGTCGGTGATCCGGTTCTATCCAGTTGACTCGACTGGTGCAGATACTGGTTAGTTGCGACGGGTCGTTGTACCACCGGTTTACTCTGCATGTGTTGCACACATGAGCGCACACATAGGCGCCTCTATATAAGATTTACTGTCGTCATTCGTATTTCTCAATAGATCTATCCTAGCATTCCTTCTACGCTCAATTTCTTTTCTCTATCTGCCATTTCCCATTTTCATTTTACAGAAAATCCAAGTGTAACAGTAAAATAAAGAGCATCTCAAATTGCACTTGTTGTCGCGGGATACATTCAGTATAACACGTAAGCTAAAAAATAAAAAGAAATTACGCAGCTAAGAACTCCCACATAGCAGATAATTCGAGTCGGACAGAAATTGGAGATTTTAAAGTCTCTCTCAAAATATTATAGATATACACAATGTGGACGCGGGAAACAAAATTTGAAATTAATTGAATTTAATTAAATTACGAATAGATTGGGGCAACGGGAAAAGAAAATTTTTTAGACACAGTTCAGTTTATAGTGATCGAAGAAAGAATAAAGAAATTTTGTACGAAAAAATAAATCAATTAAAAAGAATTGTTATATCATACATATATAGAAGAGATTAAATTTGTGAAGCTGTAAATTTTTAATTACCAAAATTGGAGGATGACATTGTCAAAATTTTGTCTGTCATTTCCAATTCTTTTGCACTTATTTGAATTGTTTCTCGCAGAAAACAAGAAAGATTCTTCCTTTATTTATAAACTAATATAAAAAGTATATCTCTCTTTGTGTCACAAATATTAACCAGTGCTTGAAATACCTTTTAAACGTGTTCGACGTACATTACATAATGTTTTCGTACTTTGTTTTTGTATACTGCAGTGATTCGAGGTAAATGTGCATCGATTTGATGAAAATAATATCGATAGACGCCCATGCGACCACATGTTATCCTTATCTCCATTTTTACGTGCATAATTATTACTGAAGTCTAAGCTGATTAAGCATGGAATACATTTCCACTTTGCGCAAGTTCAGTAACCAGTTTGCACAAGTTCACAAACAGTAGTCTCTATAAGCAATGAGCTAAATCATATTTCTTAATCATAGAGCCACAGATATAATTCACGTCTATGCATCTCTTTTCACTTACCGCGTTTGATACAAAAACAGAAAAATATAAATTCAGGACATATTTTTTAATGTAAACCAGAAAGATCCAGAGCAATTTGATAAGATCTAATTTTACATTCATGATATTTAAAAAGCATGAATAAATTTGGTCGACTTGAGAAACTTGTAGGGACTATAGTAATATAGATTCTCTTGAAACTTATATAAAGCTTTCTGTATTAAAAAGTATACAAAGCAATTTTTTATTGTCGACTTGAAATTCGTACATAAAATAACATAAATTCTTGATATTATGGTATAAATATTCTCTGTGAAAAAATTTGAAAAATAATTTCATTGCAATGTTAACTCGGATTAAATGACCTAATAATACATTACAAAACTTGCTCTCACGTTTGAAATCATACTCGTATTATATATGTTATATATATAACAAAAGTAGATATACATACATTTTAAAACTGATAATAATCCCGAATATTTATCACTTCTTGCTTTTCCAATATAGATTCATTAAACCAAACTACGATTTACACTGAATAAAATTTGAACTCGTATGTTTCAATTTTTCTTGAACAGAAGATGAAAATGTATATTCTCTTTTCGTCCAACAGAATCATGATGCTCTTATCGTCCGATCCGAGACCAAAGTTACGGCGGATATTTTTGCTGCTTGCCCAAATCTCCGTGTTGTTGGACGAGCTGGTACCGGTGTCGACAACATTGATCTTCAAGCTGCCACACGTAAAGGAGCAATCGTATTAAAGTACGTATACGATCTTGTACTTTTATCTATAAAAATTTTTGCTCATGATGAAATTAGGTAATAGATTTCATATGACGAAGCAATATTTGGTTTAACAATTTTTTTCAAGCGCATATCAATCTTAAGTGTAAAAACTTCCATTTAGCGTTTTGCTGGAAAAGAAACGATAAAAATCGATTTGAGAAGAATAGCGATTTCAAACTCTTCTTCTCAATCGAAGTTATTTTTTTCTTACACACACTCGAGAGTCTTTTAGAACATCATCTAATAATTTATGATATAACAAGTCTGCTGAAATAGATTTGCTCATTAAATATTAAAATAGAATTCTTTTTACTGGATCAGTTAATTAACGTCTATGAGAATTATTTAATTGATTGAATCTTGAATTATATTTTTATCTCTGTAATCGAGATCAGATTTAGTAGCAAAAAAAATAACCGATTAAAATGTCACAATGATTTCGTGACGAAATAGCTTACAGATAACAACTATAATATATCACGTAACTGTATTGTTCTTTTGATAATTGCAGCACCCCGGGAGGCAACAGCATTAGCGCTTGCGAGTTAACGTGTGCCCTGATCTCCGCGCTCGCGCGCAACGTCGCACAAGCTGCACAATCGCTGAAGGAAGGTCGATGGGACCGGAAATTGTATTCTGGATACGAGCTGTCCGGCAAGACCCTCGCTATTCTCGGGATGGGCCGCATAGGCCGCGAAGTGGCTCACAGAATGCAGAGCTTTGGCATGAATATCGTTGCCTACGATCCGTTTCTAACAGACGAAATCGCCGCACAGCTCAGCATCAGAAACCTCAGCATGGAGGAAATATGGCCCATCGCCGACTATATTACCGTACACACGCCGCTCATGCCTGAAACCAGAAGTACGAATCGTTCGATCTGAATGTATTAATTTGATGCAAAAGATTATTATATAACGAAAAAAAGATTGCACGAATTTACGAATATTTTAGCAGAATAGAATCGATGAGTTTAAAACACTTTTTCCACCTGAAAAGAAGTTCTTCGGTTTTTTCTTAAAATACTCAAAAATTTTATTTTGTAAAGAATCGTAAAAAGAAACAACGTAATGTACGCCGATTCATTAGTAGAAAAGTCATTAAAAATTATTACCAAAATTGATAGAAAATATTTTTTCTATATTTTTCTACTATATACCATATACATAATTTTTAAATTAATAATAACTGATAAATTAATTTATTTCATAATAAGTTTAAAAAACTATAATTATAATTTAATATATATAGTATTTTAATTAATACTAATGTTTACATAGCTATATGTATACATATACATATGTATATATAAGTTACACTGTAAAAAATAAAATGTTAATTTTAACTCAAAGATGAGTGGATTTTCTGAAACATGTGCAAAAATGTTAATATTAACACAAAAATGTTAATTTTAACATTTTTGCATGTCTCAAAAAATCCACTCAACGTCTTTAAGTTAAAAATTAACATTTTATTTTTTACAGTGTATAAACTCGAAAGCAGAACAAGTCATTATGATATCATAATGATGTCAAAATGACTCCAAAAAATAATTTTTCATTCATTTCCGACTCATCTTAATGTCATTTTGATATTATTATGACTTATTATTCTGCTTGGGAAAATTAACGTATTAATTAAACTTATTAAACACTGTAAACAGTTTGCCGATTGAAATCTATACTCATAGGAAGGAATCTTAATAAAATAATACATTCTTTATTTTGAAAAGAATTAATTATATGTGTTAAAAATGATTGCATAGGATTATATTTTATATCTATATAAAAATATTTACTTAATCATGCATGTTTGCAGATATGATCAACACAACGACCTTGGCAAAATGCAAAAAAGGAGTGTATATCATTAACGTTGCACGTGGTGGCATTGTTGATGAGGAGGCCCTCTTGAATTCGTTAAAATCCGGTCATTGTGGCGGAGCGGCTTTAGACGTCTTCGTGGAGGAGCCGCCAAAGAATGCAATCACTTTAGAGCTAATTAAACATCCAAAAGTTGTTCCAACACCTCATCTTGGTTTGTATAATACTTATTTATTCAATTTATAGTATATGTCGCAAATATTATATTAAATTATAACAATAACTTTTCCAGTTATGTATCATTTTGACTTTAATCTCACGTTCTTTTATTTTCCATTACTTGTTTAAATATAACAGTAATATAACTTAACATGTTGCTTATTTGCTACAACATTGACAAGACTAAAAAATTGTCGTTTTTTTAATTGTATGTGAAAATAAAACGGAAATATAATCCAGACGTCACATTGTTTAGAAAATGTTCTTATGATATCTCTTATAAACATTTATACATATATGTCTAAAAGACGTCGTTATGATATAATAACTGATATGAGCTAACCCTTTTATTTCTGCAATCATCAATTATTACATCAAAATTGCATTTCAAATTAATATAAAATTTAATAACTTAAATTTTCTTGAATTCATTTTCTAAAAAACTTTGTGGTAAAACTTCGGAAAAGCTACAACATTTACAATTTTAATGCAAATATATTATTTTCCATGTATTTTTGGCTCCTGAAAACGAATCTGACAATAAAATGTGGCGGTCAATCATACTTTGGCCGTCATTTTAAAAAAACTGCCAAAAAATCGATTTTTTCTTCGTTTTTTTATATCTTAGAAAATATTGATTTGACAAAAAGAAGTTTTAAACAAAAAATTAATCCCTTTAAACTCTCTACAAAAAAGGTTCTATGCATAATGTTCGTAAACTTAACGGTTTACGACTTTCTATGCGAAGCGAGGGCCACTCCAAAAAAAGGAAATCTATTTATACGTGGACAGTGAAGTGTATAGATTAATTTTTAATTAATTTTTTATTTGAAACTTCTTTTTGTCAAATCAATATTTTCTAATATAAAAAAACGAAAAAAAAACGTTTTTTGGCAGTTTTTTCAAAAGAACAAAGTAAAATTGACCGTCAAATTTTATTGTCAGATTCTTTTTCAGGAACCAAAGATACGTGAAAAAAATGTATTTGCATTAAAATTGTAGATGCTGTAGCTCTTCCGAAGTTTAACCAACCTTGTCTTTATTAGCTAATTGTCTTTAATTTTACCGATTGTAGCAAATGAGCGACATTTTCTTCTATATCTTTCTTTAACTTTGAATGCCTCATTACAGAAACAGTGAAATTAACGGTTTATTTGATTACAGGTGCCAGTACAGAGGAAGCGCAGCAACGAGTAGCTGTGGAAATTGCGCAACAGTTCCTGGCTTTATCAGGTAAATCGACGGAATACGCTGTCACCGGTATCGTAAACGCTCCGGTCTTATCTGCCGCTATGACGGCTGAGAACGAACCTTGGATCGAATTGTCAAAGAAATTGGGTCAATTAGCCGGTCGCTTCCTCAAGGGTAAACTGAATACAGTAATTCATAGCCGCACGGTAGGAAATGGCATGCAAGACAAGAAGTTCATACACACAGCCGTTCTGGTTGGCATACTAACTGGTCAGACTAAGAATGGCTTGAATCTAGTTAACGCGCCCATTCTGGCACAAGATATTGGCGTGGAATTGCAAGAGGGCCACATCGAGGGTGACAACAAAGCGGTCATCGTGAAAGTTGGAGAACACATCATCAAAGGTAATATATTATAATTTAATATCATTAAGAAACTAGAATTTATTTCAAGGAATCTGTGACGTTAACTTTACAAAGACCAGAGAGAGAATGAAGAAAAAACTGAAAACAGAATTTTAAGTCGTAAAAACTAAATATATTTTTAACCGACAACTGAGACATAACTAAACAATTTTTTATTTTTGTTATTGTTATTTTAAAAATTGCAAATTTTTAATTAAATTTCTTGAAGAGGGCTATCTAGAATTTCAGTTGAAGTATTTTTCGAAAGTTTGTAAATTAAAATTTTCAAGTTTTTTTTTTACTGCGCATTATATATTATACATAATATCAAAAGTAGAAATGAAGCACATATGTTCTTAAATCTCCTCAATTGAACATTACATTACAATGATATCATTGTGTAATTACAGGAGCCGTCCGTGACAATCAACCGCTATTGCTCGCTTTGGACGACGCAGTTTTTACCAATGGCATCGTGCTCAGGGACTACATTTATTTATATCGGACGAATCGAGTACACGATCTTGCCAGTATCGTGAATGTTTTCTCGTCGAAAAACATGCACATTCACAATTTGAATGCCAATGGCAGTTGGGTCATCATTCACACCGATCAGCAGGTCTCAATTCAAGTGGATGGAATTGAGAGCTTTTAAGCGCACTTGCGTGCATCCAAGAGAGGCATACTGACAATAAGTGATCCTTGAGAAGAGACGAGAATGCAAAGCCTGATTTTTAAAGAATTCAGTATTGTCCAATTGCTAAAAAAAAAAATACGGACAGATCTTGTGAAGAGCTTACTATAGAAATACGCATCTTTTTAATTATATAAACTCCATTTATGTAATATCATTATTTATTATCTTTATTATTAAAGTAAATGAATAAGAAAAGCTAGGTAAAAATAAAATTTACTAATACATACTACGATAAATATTTAGTTTTCTTTTAGGATAGAGATTATTATATAGAAAAAAAAATAGATGTGTAATGCTAATTTCATAAATATCATATACGCGTATTAATCGTTAGCAAATAAGTTGTACTTTTTACATACATGTGCACATAGAAATGTAAATAAAAGTATATAAAATGTATCTATAGAGGTATTTATATTTTTATATTATTAGAGATTTTGTTAATAAAACATCACATTTTATCAAATCACCATTTATGTGTCATTACTGACTATACAAGGGTCTAAGCGCCCATATACAAACAAACAGTTTGCTTGTATAAAAAAAGATAAGAACTCTACTCTAATTGTAGAAAAAGTTGATCTTGTGAATAGTTTTACTAATGTTAGTAAAAGTTCTATAAAAAATATATTTATGGGAAAAAAATGCTCATGGAGAAAAATAGCATATCCATGGAAACATCCAATTTTAACGTCTAGGCCCTTGCAGTCAAAATATGATCATACATACATCGTTAATATTAGATATCTTAATTGATTCACGGTCGCTTTTATCATTATTTTTGCAATATACATTGTACTTTAAAATAAGAACATCCAATGTTAGAAGGGATTAACGAGTCCTTTGGTGTATAATTCACTCTTCAGATACTAATTATACGGCTTGGATACAAAAATTAATTATGTATCAAATTAAATTGAAATGTCTATCTCATAAAAAAAAATAACATTGAACGTGACATTGCGTAATAAAGTATCACATCTTTCAATGTATATACATTGTACTTTTAACATGATAAACAAATATCGAAAGCAACAGAAATACCAAAATTAAATGTACAATATATTATACTGATTGCAAACAATTTACCAAATTAATTTACACAATGTGAACGGTTGATTAAAAGATTATTCTTATCTTAACTATTATATTATAAACTCTGTTAAAGTTAAATGTACAAAGTTTTAAAGTAATACAAACAGAAATAGAAGTAGAAAAAATATTTGGAATATAAATGGATTATTTATAATACACTAAATTATGATAAAGTTCAGGCGCTTAATAAATATGAAATCGGATCGGTTTAACAAAAACATATTATATTCTCTCATAACTGTCCGCTCGACAACAGTTGAAGGTATAGACGACGCCGTCCTACAAAAAGATAGAATAATATTACTCTGGATCAAATAGAGCTATAACCATATTACTAATTGTCGCAGCCACTTACTCTGACTAGCGAAGGAAGTTTACACCAGAAATCGTGATTAGGCACCATCTCCCAGCCTGTAGCTCCCCTCAATGCTTTCAGCACTATGATACCACCAATGAAATATACACCAACGCTGACAAAGAACAAAATAACTAAAAGAGAACCCGTAGATAATCCCATTTCTTGATGTAACCTACACCCGTATGGCGAAGTCAGCTGAAAAGACTGCAAATATTATTAGTAATAAAATTAAATAAAAAATGATGTCGTAATACCAGACAATATTATTACTATTTTCATACTTACATATGTTTTATTATTAGCAGGAATTGGATCAGATTCAAGTACAAAATTGGTTTTATCTCCCTTAAAGCACACAATGTTTATTATCATTTTAGTGTCATTATGATGTATTTCAAAAATTGGAAATTTGCCATTATACGACAATTTCATTTTTGTTTCTTCTGCTGTTCCAGTTAGTATTTTAGTGTTATTGCTGCTGGGTACCATACATAGCTAGAAGAACACAATATTTATCTAAGAGATACTGTAAAAACATCAATTATGCAAATAACAGAATAATGTATTTTTTTTAATTGATCAAAACTGCTTTAAATCTTACTGATATATTTTCCTTAGGACATTTTGCGTTGCTATCTACCGTCATATTTACATTTGTGCATGGATGAAAATAGACTGTCCAATTAATGTTATTAGCAGAGAATGGCCTGAAAAATAATTAATTAATCAATTTATATTCTATATAATGCACTGTTCTACAAAAATATTAGTTATACATTAAATAAATATTGGAAGTATTTAGATAAACAATGAATATATATATATATATAGATAGATATATAGAGGTGTTTGATTCTTAAAATGTTTTATGAAAAAAGTAGTGCAACAGATACTGAGTACAATTAAATGCAAATCAATTTACATATTTTTAGTATTAATAAATATTTTAACTACATATTCTCCTAATTATATCTATATTTTTTGTCTTTGTTATCATGAAAACCTAGAAACATCAATAGGTTTAAACTATTAACACCAAATATAAATAAACTGATTTTTAATTTATAGCAATTAATTGTACCAGTGTCGCATTACTTTTTCTGGTGGAAAACGTTAAATAGCAGAATTACAGAAATATCAAATATATTTTCTGGAAAAGTATCTGGAAAAATAAAAAACAACTTTAATAAAACACAAAGATTTTTCAATAATAACACAAGATTAATAGGATTAAAATATTTTGTTCATTGTTTATTTAATCAATTCCTCTAAAGTTTTCTGCAAAAGCTGAATTTGTGCTAATACTATTTTCTCTGTTTATAAGAATTAGATAATGGACATATAAAAAAACGCAAAAACAAAGCCGGAGGAAACACGGAGGTTAACAGTTAAAAATCTACTAACTTTTCGTCAGCGAGGGCGGTCAAATTGTAATAGTAGCCGTCCGATAACGAGCAAATGCAAGGTGCCTTCTGTATGCATTCTGATGACGTCGTGTCGCAGAAGAATATCAGAAATAACGAAAACACGATAAACGTCGCATTACTACGGCACATTTTTCTCAGCTTTGTTTCATTGACATTCGCACTCTTGACAAGACGATCTTGATACGTTTCTGAAAAATAGATGTCGTTCATAAGATATATCAACGCAAATATTGATAATGGAATTTGTAATTACCAATAGTCGGACATGTCACTAGACATTTTTATCAACCGTTGGT
Organism: Cyphomyrmex costatus; assembly: GCF_001594065.2. Taxonomy (NCBI): domain Eukaryota; kingdom Metazoa; phylum Arthropoda; class Insecta; order Hymenoptera; family Formicidae; genus Cyphomyrmex; species Cyphomyrmex costatus. Next base: position 474,043 of record NW_017277148.1, on the reverse strand, counting down.
ATATGTTGCTATCAAAATCGATCATCAGAAATAATTTTGAGAAAATTCTTTTAAATTCTCAAAAATCAAAAAAAGAATTAGAACAATATAAAAGAGATAACACCAATTAAACTTTCAAAAATTGCTAAAATTAAAAGTTAAAATATTTACATCTCTACAAAACTCCACTCTTGAAAATTAAAAAAGTGTAAGAAAAATTCAGTAAGAGAGTATTGTGTATACAAAGACACGTACACATTAAAAATTCCGTGCATTACAATTACTAAAATGTTATTTGATGTTAATTTTCTTTAGTATCTATAATATAATAACTACGAGTAAAAAAATTAATAGCTAGTATTATAGTCCATTAGATTCTTACTTTAAGGTCCAGTCATAATTCATAATTAACTCTTAATCGCGGCGAGGTTCAACTTATCTTCCATTTCTTTTCTGATTCTAGAATTGGAAGAAAATGAAAAATAAGTTGAACCACGGTTAAGAGTTAACCATGAATCGTGAAACTGGGAATAATAAGATAATCTTAAAATTAAATATATTATATAAAAATGCGATTATGCATGAATATCAGACTTATGCCCATTTCCACTAATCAGATTAACTTTAATCTCGATTTAATTATAGCTCTTCGTCTTTTTCTATAATTCCAAAATCAGAAAAAGGTAAACAATAATTTTAAGTTAAACCGAGATTATAAATAAGTTAATTTCTCGGTTAATTTGCATTGATGGAAATATAATTGGTTTTAACTTTAAATCCTCACTAGATTTATATTCTTTGATCGCAACTCGTAAAATGCTTTCTTCTATAAGTGGTCATTCAAAATAAGAAAAGGAAAACAAAGAGCTATTACAAAAAATAATTGTTTTTACTATTGTAAAATTTTTTAATTAATATTAAAATTTAATAATTAGTTTATACATTTATTAATAAATCTAGTGAGGAATTAAAGTTAAAACCAATTATATTAAAGAATTTTAAATACTTATAAAGCTGCGTTCTCTGCATTGCACACCCTAATATATACCTATATATAAGATACCTAAATACCTATATACCTTAAATTTAAGCATAATTCCGTCGTATTTAAATTTTTTTTTCATTCTCAAAAAGTAAAGTTTGTACTTTAAAAAGCTTTCGATAAATTTTCAGGAGACGCGGTGGTAGTGTCTCCAGCCATGTGTTGAAAAACTGAAAGACACTACACAAAGTCTCTTATCCCGAGCCACCAGAGTCCAATTTGGGGGGTGCATAACTACTAAAATATAAAAAATTTTGAATCGAACGTTATATGTCCTGAAAAGGTGGCATTGCCACGATCGAGTAATTTGAGCCAAAAAATTTAAAATCGGTCAAGCCGTTCTGGAGTACAAGCGGTTGAAAAGTGGTGATTTTAATGAAAAATTAAGAAACGTCTCCTCCTACTCTTTCTTCATTATTTATGTATATATGTATATATATGTATATAAACCTATAATACAGAGTGTCCCATAACTATATTAGCAATATTAGCATCTGAAATATCTTTGAATCAATAAGGTCTAAAGAAAATTACTCGAATTGCTCGTTATAAAAGGAACTATCATATGGAGATAATAATTTTTATCCAGATGGATGATTCCTCTAATTCTTCTTCATTAAAAGTATTAAGATAACGGTATAATTACATTACATAAAAAAATGTATACAATTCCACTTAAAAGAAAAGATAAAACTGACCTTGATATCTCCGAAGCGCTTCCTGCACCTGGATAAAAACTTTTTAACTCTTTACATACACTGTATACAATATTGGTTATACAAATTTTTCTCTAGATTCTATCGATTCAAAGATATTTCAAATGCTAAGAATTATTACTGAAAATAAAACACCTTGTATATATTTTGTGACTTTATATTTCGAATGGCTAAGACTTTCGCGGGCAATCGACAGTCGAGTGTGATTTCCGGCTGATCCGACTGGCGCGCCGCGACTTCCGGCGCTACGTCAAGTGTGCGTTCGGCGAATTTACTTCTGCGCTAGCGCAAAACGCGGCTCGCCGTGTGGGTCACCGCGCCGCTACCGCCACCCCGTCAACGCTCTACCGCTACCGTTGTCGCTGCCGCCGCCGCCGCCATCCGTCGCCATCCGTCGCCGTCGCTGTCGCACACCCGCGAAGGAATGTCGATGACTGTCAACACGGAAATCGGCCTTCACTTCACGCCATTTTGTCCGCGTGCGCATTGTTGGCGTACCACCAGTGCCGATAATCTCGCGGCACTACGAACGTCGGGGTGTGGATCGTGCCAGGAGCCGTCGACGAAAGGTAAATACTCGTGCCGACGTGAGCGTGCGTGCGTGCGTGACATCGGTGAGGCTTTTCGCACGGAGGCTTTATCTCACGTATACATACATATTCGCGCGCCCGAGCGAACAAAACGGGGAGGCGCGCGCGCGCGTTTCGGAAAGAATCGATCGCGTTTCACCGTCTCTTCCGCGCCTTACCGACCCCGTGTGCCCGTTGGAATTCGGAACGGAGTGGCGCGTGTGTGTACGTTCCCGGGGGTGACGTCACCGTGTCGGTACCACCGTCGGGACGACCCGCGCATCCCCCTCGCTCCTCCTCTCCCCCTCCGGCGTCGAGTGGGGCCAGTCTCGCCGCTTTGATCCGCGAGTCACTCCGGGTGAATCGTGCGATCAGTGCGGCTCGCTCGCGTTCGTCCGGCAGCTGGCTTCTCTCCTCTTTTACTTTGGTCTTTTCGTTTTCTTTTTCTATCGGGTTTTTCCTCCCTCTTGGGGGGGGAAAACGTCCGGGGAACATGGGCGAAATAACGCGAGCGGTTGCTAGGTGTCACGGTCACGGACGGTAAGCCGCGATAACCGGACGACGGCCCGGCCCCTCGCGAATCTTCCTTTCGGGGTGTTTTCGTTCGCGAGGCCGCGAGAAACAGTCCGCCGTGCCCCTCGTCGACGCCGAGTTTCTCATCGTGAGTATCAACGAACCCTCTCTGCTCTTCTCCTTCCTCCCCTCTGGCTTCTTCCTGGCCGACTTTTTCCGCATAGCCGCTGGAAAAAGAAATATACCCTGTTTAAATATCAAAGGAGCAATGGTAACTCACTCCCTTGAATTAAATAACACGTTTTATCACTTTCAGCTTCTGTGTGTGTGTGTGTGTGTGTGTGTGTCAAAATGTCAATCAGTTTATTTCTGTGGTTAGTTTCAAAGTAAACAACGTCCGCGTTAACATCGCACCTAAATAGTAAACTAAGCTCGAGTTAGGTTTAATGTAATACATTTTCATTATAGTTAAATTTAATTTAACCGCATTGTTTCATTTAACGAATTGGAGTAGAGGAGTAGTGGTGACCTATAGAAATGATTGAAAATAACTCAATTCGGTATAATTTGGCATTATGAATTTAACGGTGTACAGCGAGACGATCCACGCGATGTATGGATGTGTTTCGCGTGATTTCCACGTTTCTTTTCGTCTCCCCTTTTTCGCGTGGCCGGTGAATATCGAGGAGCGAGAAAGGGTTAGGTTACCCCGGCCGTCGGTGCGTTCGATAAAAATATTCGTGGATATCGATACGCGCGCGCGAAGGTCTCCCCCCCGACTCCCCCGTTCTCCGCCTCCTTCCCGCGAGTGCGTCCGAAACGAATTATTTATAAAAAAAAAATAGGCGAAAAGGAGGAAAAGACGGATGCGCGCTGTCAAAACGGTGCAGCAGTGGCGTGAGTCTTTCTCGGAAATATAAAAGAAAAACAAAGAGGAGAACCTTAAATTTAATTAAATTAAATTTTACTGCATACTCAACTATTTACGAATTTTGACATCGATGAGAATCAGTCTAATTAAATAAGATAAGTTCTGTAAGATAAGATTCTGCAAATCGATAAAACGCGCATCATAAAGTCTTTTTTGATCTTAAAATGCAATTATGAGTAGGACAAACTATAATGTTTCGATTTCACAACTATATGTTTATGATTAATAATGGCATGTATAGTCAATTGTGTCATTAATAATAGTCACTCACACTAATCGAGAAGATCTTCATTTTTTAAACACATGTTTTAATTATTACTACATAAATAATACATGAATTTAAGAAAATAATTATTGTGATTGCATTAATATTGAATACAAATGTTTATTTTATTTGCCACTTATACAATATTTTATAAACAATATTAATATTTGAGATTAATTGTTATAATTTATAATACAATTTTTTATGTTTAAGAGAATATGTAATATATATATAGTTATTATTACTAAATAACATAACAGTAATAACCACAAAAATGGAGCTTCCAATTATAATTATTTTATCATACGATTATATTCACAAATATAAAATACTTCTCTCAGTATATACGTAATTTATAAATATTTATTGTTAGCCGTTTCAGAGATTGATATCTTTCGCATTTTTATCAGTCATTTCGGGTAACCGAATCCCTTGATTTAAATAACATTTTTATTATTTTTAATTTCCATGTATGTGTCAAAATTAATCTATTTCTTTGGTTGATTTGCTCAATTTTAAAATAAGCAACGTCAATATTAACGTACGCACTTAGTCAATAAACTGTAGAATCTAATTTACATTTCTTGACTTAAATTATTTGACTTAATTATTTTAGTAAAATCTGTTAAATTAATATTGAGTTGAAGCAGTGACAACCTGTAACAACAATTAAAAATAACTCAAATTTAGTATAATTTGACATTATAAATTTAACAATGTAATGTTTTGAAATTCTTTAACATGATTCTGTGATTGATATTTATGACGCTTTAAAATTGTACCTATGACATTTTTAAATTGTATTTAAAACGGTTTTAAATATAAGATCTGACTATGAATACCGATCTTGTAATCAGTACAGATTCTTCTTTTAAAAGCCGATAATAATAAGATCAGTATTCATAGTCGGTTCTTTTTAAGACCGTTTAAGTTACAGTCTTAAAATGTCATAAGCCATTCACAGAATCGTATTAGCATCTTAAGACATTACTTAAGACAGTCTTAAAATAAGAACTGACTAATCAGAAAAAGAGTCTGCTTGTATTAATTAGAATTTGAATTGAAAATAGATAAATCATAACTTTTTGGTTGAATTTTTATAATTCTAATTAAGATAACTAGAATTCTTATACGATTAGAATTCTCTACTTAGTTCATTTTCAATTAAAATTTCTTTTCAATGTATAAATCAGCTGTATAAAATATTTTTCCATTTATTGTTTCTTATTATAATTTTTATATTTATAATCGTCTTTTACGTGCAATCTCAAAAAACATGATAATTTAATTTTATAATTATATTGACATTGCTTAAAATAATCTTGAAATATGATCAGACTGATGAGTTTCTTTATAGACTTTTCTTGTGTAATGAGAAATCTCCAAGAAGTAAAAGATAAATATATATATATACATATATATACATATCGTCTTAACGTAGAAGTAACATTAAATAATATCAAATGATACTCCTCGGGGATTCGTAATGGTAAATCGCGTAGCGAATCGTCCATTCTTTCCCACCGCATGCCGTTCGATTTTCGCGACGATCTGCATCGTTTGGGCTTCCCGAGGCCGAATGATCACGCGGTTTTTCGATTCTCATTACGCACCAATGTGTGTATACGAGCGATTTCATCGAAATGTACTAGACGATCGAGACAACAACGACGATGATGGCCAAAACTTTTCATAGTTTCTGCGCACTATTAATATACCCTTTCCAAGATTGCGGGAAGAGATATAAAAAGAAAGCGGAGAGAGGTGTACACGCGGGAGAAACGCGTGCTGTAAAGTTATTTATGTATCGCAGGCCGGCGCATAACGCTGGACCGCGGCACTTGTAAATTTTAATACGATTATTGTACAGTTCACGATTTTGGGGGAGGCGGGACAGACGTTGCTTGTGCGTACATTCGTCGGCTTCGTTGGTTTTTTAATTTTTACTTCTGCTAGTATAGATTAACTTCTTAAATTGTTAACTGTAATCCAATAATTAGTATAAATTATTTATTTATTTTAATCTTGGTTTAACTTATTCTTTATCTTTTCTAGTTAATTTTTTAAATTTTAACACGATTTTATATACGCAGCTCTCGATTTAGGGAAGATACGGAACAGACGGACATCGTAAATACGTATTCATCGATTTGATAATTTAGTATCCATATTTCTGCTAATATAAATCAAAATCAACTTATAAATCATTAACTTTAATCTATTAATTATTTTTTATAATTATTTAGGTCCGGAGTTTCATCAATGTAGGACTAACTTTAATCTCTGTTTAACTTACTGTTTACCTTTTTCTTATTCTTAAAAAAAAAGAATAAACTGAACCGAGATTAAAGTTACATTGGTGGGGAACCAGGCCTTTTTTGTTCACTTTAATCTTGGTTTACTTACTCTTTATCTGTTCCTTATATAGTTTTAAGAATTAAAAAGGTGAAATTAAACCGAGATTAAAGTTAATCTATCGATATTAGAATTGGAGACAGAAGAAGATAGATATCTTTCTACCAATGTAAATTAACTGTAATCTCGATTTAATTTACTCCTTCTGTAATTTTCAGAACCAAGAAAAAAGATAAAAAGCAAGTTCAACTAGATTAAAGTTAATCTATCTTGATAGAAACGAGCAAGAGTAAGCTGAACCGAGGCTAACGTTAATCTACATTGATAGAAATGGACGTAAGACGGCCGATGTATATCGATCTGCACCGCTCTTTCCCTCTATCTTCCTCTGCTTATGTGCCGCAGAGAAAAGTGGAAAGAGGAAGTGGAAACGTTCCCGTTCGTCTGTACCCGACATAGAGATGGATACGCGAGCGAATGTTTTTCCATTTCGTTTATGCCCTCGGCGTGCAGGATCGATTAAATGCTTTTACATAGCTATACACTATCTCGATGAAACTTTAAGGTCGTCGGTACGCACGCACATAAACGCACGTGAAGAGCTATCATCCTATAAAACGCGGATCGAACGGTCATTCGGCGTTATCGTATAAAAAAAAAATTTAATGTATTGACAGCATCTTAGCCAACAACAATCTAATTGAAAATAATCTTGCGTTAATTCAACGATAATATTAGTAATAAAACATGTCATGTTCTTGTTTTAATAAAATCGCAAGGTTGTTAGTGATCAGAGAAAACCGGAAAAGATCAGAGAATTAAAAAATAATCAGAGAAAATCAGAGTTTTTTCTGTTTCGCTAATAACTCTGTTATAGGAGCGGAAAAAACTTAATATGGATAAAGAAACACAGAAACTCGAGAGAGAAGGATTATTTGATGAGTTAAAGGTATTAAAAATGGAGAAATTGCAAATTATATGTCTGACAGAATTCGAAGAATAGTCAGGAAATTTATTCTGTTCTGCTAAAAAAAACTCTGGAAATGTCATTTCCTTCATTAATTTAGTTTAATTTATTACGTACAGTTTTATATGAAAAGATACATTAACATGAAAATGCAAATGATAAAACGTTAATATGACTGCTTTATGTTACAATGTTTGCCAGATATTTTATGTGAAATGTGAGAAGAAGGGGAAAAAGAAATAAACGCGTGTAACACACGACAATTATTACACGGGGTAGTTTCCATTTGATGATACAAGTCAAGTTCTATTTTTATTACTCTCTAAATGTCAAGAAAGATAGAATGATGTTTATGTCGACACTAAATGGAAAACACCCACACATTTATACATAAGTACACACGCATCAATATTGTTATTATAGATAAACAAAAGCATTTTCGATTAGACTGCTGTTAGCTAATGCTCTATACATTTTTTTTTTCCGTGCATGAGTGCAAGGCTATCTTTTTCCTCTTTATACAAAACGTCGAACCTTGGATGATACTCAGTATTTGTGCAATGATTCGTGTTTCCTCGACACCTGCTGTGCACTTTAAAGCTAAATCCTTGAGGTACACATCTAAATACGAAAGTACGCGTCTGGGCGGACGTGATCAGGCCACTTTTTCTCCTTGCCGGTTTAAACGCCGGTAAACGTGGACATGTCCGGCGATGTATTGTCGTTGAAATTAATTAATAACGCGCCGACGCACACCGTGCCGAGTTATGTCACGATCCGTACATCGCGTCTTACGTAAGCTAATTGAATCGTAATCCATCCGAGTCACGGAATCCGCTAGCGAACGTGCGTCGCCGTTTCCCCTTATTACACGATCGCTGCACACCCTTCATTAATATTCCGCTAATCTTCGGATAGCATAATTGTCTGAAGAAGAAGGGCGTGTCTGTTCGAATAGTGTGGGTTTCGTTGCCGAGAATACGTTAACGCGATTTCCGTAATTGTTGTTTTAGTCATCCAAAGGACATTAATCTTATGAGGCCTGACTGTTTATCACCTGGTAACAATAGAACAGTCAAAGCAAATCCGACAAGGATATATCTGACAAGAAGAACAACTCTTTAAAATCTAATATACTGCAAATTTAGATATATCTAAAAACAATTATGTTGGATCATAAAAATAATTAAATTTGAACGCTTAAATTGATTGCTAGAATATTAAAATTTTTTGCAACATTATCATTATATTTGCTATCTTAATTGTTTTAATGATCCAATATAATTGGGCTAATTCGCGTTTTTTTAACAAAATCGGAGTAAATAAACTCTAAAGTGAAAATAATGGAACAAAATATATAGTTAGAACATGTGAGTTAAAAATACATTTCACGTATCCTTCATTCAAATTTTTGTGTTATTTTACACAAAAATTTTATACAAGATGAATATGTTAGAAAGTAAGATAAATATTATGTAAAAGAATTAACACAAAAAACATAATGTTGTTTAACACCATTTATAAGCAAATTGTGGAAGTGTATTTTTTCTAATATGTTAAATCAACATGTGTTTTATTCATTCATCTTAGAATTTTCATTTTAAAATCATCATTTTTATATTACTCAATTGTTTACTTATTTAATTGTACTATTTTAGCACTAAGAAATGTTGAATTTAACACAAAATATTTAAATAACATAATTACTTTATATTAAATTAACACTCAGAATATGTAAAAATTTAACAAAATTTTAACAACAACACTTGAGTCGACTGGTTTTAATACAAATATAAAATGTTTTTTACTGTATAGCAATAAATTGTTGATATATTGTATTTTTTCCATCACTTTAACGTTTTAGAGTCCATTTGTTCCGTTTTTATAAAATATGAGTTAGCCTATTATTGCAGCAAGGCTTATAATTATTTTCAAGATCTGTATCTAATTAAATTTTTAGATACTTCAACAATAAAACCGTTCTTTCCACGTATCTGCAGTGTCCGTATTATCTTTTTTCTAGCCCGTGCCTTTTCTTTACTTCAATTTCGGATTTATCTCTTGACAGAATCGCACCCTGCATGGATATTCCCCCGCGAATATCCCACGTCAATCTGCACGTGTCGCGACTTACCGCTTCGGGTCACATGGAGCGGGCACACGTAACGAAATCCGAAACGACGCGGTTTATATTGGATTCCGGCGTCCTAACTGCGCGTTCTAACTCCGGTCCGGCGGAAAAGCGGGACGGCTGCCAGATCGCGGGAAAAAAATCACCCCGGGCATCAGATCCGCGTCCTATCGACGCCGCGCGCCGTCGTTTTGGCAACATCGTGAACGCATTTCTTCCGTTTCTTCGTCTTCGCTACAAAGATTATTCACACGATACGTATAACAATCAATGAACCGCGATGAAAAATATTCTATAAAGAAACACGAAAAGAATGATTTTGCTAAAGTATTTAAAAATTTATCTAGATACAGATCTCAAAATAATTTTGTTAAACCATTAAAATAATTATAGAACGTTTAAGTTTTGATAACAATGTTGCAAAAAGTTTTAACATTCCATAGCGATCAGTTTAAGTGTTCTACATAATTATTTTGATCCAAACAAAATTATTTTCTGATTCTTAGCTGCACAGAAAGAAAAAAGCTGCATTGAAACATCTAAATTTCTGTAAATATGAATCAAAAAATAATTTTCTTTGGATCATCAAAATAATTATTGCTTATCATGCTTGAGTTTTCTATCTACACAATTATTCCAATAAAATTATTTTCAAATCTGTATCTAACTAAATTTTTAGATACTTCAATGAAACCGATACTTTTGTGTACCGATGTGTATTGAACGAAAATTTTCCAACTTGCAGGGGAAAAAACAATTTTATTGAAATATCTAAAAAGTTTAGATACATATATTTAAAAATAATTTTGTAAAAATCTCAAGCATGGTGATTGCAAAAATTTTTAACATTCTAGTAACTGTTTAAGCATCTTACATAATTATTTTGATAGACCATCGAAATCATTTTCAGCTTTGTGTCTAGCTAAAATTTTATATTCTTAAACAAAATTGTTCTTATCCCGAGAGATTTATGTTCTCTCTTCAGCTGATATTGAGCGTATCGTTCGACAATGTGACGCGATTTTGCTGTCGAATGGTCCGTCGTATCTCTTTGCTGGATATAGTATAATCTCTCCGGAGAAGTTCCGTGGAAAAGGAGGGCAAGGTGACGCGATATACTCGAGCGAGGGACGAGGTCAGAGGTAAAGCGCGAATTAAGCTCGCCGCGTTGCACCAAGAACGATACTCGTTTTGCACATTTTACGTTTCGCGAACTCACACAATTTTCAATCGCGTCACGAAGGTCGACCGCGTTATATCACCGCGCGTGGCAATTATCGATAATAGCACTCGTTGAAATTGTTACTTCAACGCACGTATTACATGTGTACCGATTGATAATGAGTCTTCTGACCTGCGATACGAGCACACAGATTCCAACAGCTATCAGATTCAAATTTGAGAGATTCTCGCGAGAGAGGCGGTCGAATATACTACTCCGTTCCTCGAGTTGGATTTACCGATAAAAAGTCGTCGATCTGACTTCCTGAGATAGATCTCGCGAGTGCACCGTCCGCGGATGTCCGCGATCCTGTAACTACAAACACCATACACCTGATCAGCGTCAAGAAATCTTTGTAATAAAAACGAGAAAAATTTCAAGTAAATCATCTTTTATTTCATACTAATTAAATATGCTTTCTAACGAGAGATACGGATGACGTAGTATAATACAGTCATCACATTCTTGTGGTTTGCCGATGTTAAACAAAGATGAAATAATAACGGCGTCACATTGTGTCTCTTGCTGACAAGTATTAAAAATAAAGATACTAAGTTCAAAGTAGTATTACACATCGTGATGCTAGGAAAATTAAAATCGTTACAATTAACATAATTTAACTATAATTTATAGTTTTGATCACCAAAATTTATGTATATTTTTTGTGAAATTAAAAAAATATTAGGTACTAACATATTATAATAGTATAATAACTACAAAAAGCTTGTAATTATAATAGTATACCACGTGCAATTATAATTAAATATATTAAAAGAAAAGTTTTTCTAATTATAATCGCAAGTTACCATAATTATGAATATTATTGCTACAATGTTAGTAATAATAACTATATGTATAGTTTTATCAACAAATTGATATAATATATGTATATTATTATTAACAATAGCAATCATAATTGTAGCAACATGTAATTATAATTATAAATACTAAAAACACATTTTTCTCTCAGTGTATCTTTGTATTATTTTGTTGAAAGTTTCGAGAAAGGAACTGCGCGTCGCAATCAAAAGATCGCGGTTTCCGGTCGTTCCGCGAGACTCGGGACTTGAGGAACCAGGAACGAGTTCCGCACGAAAGGTCCCTTTCGAAGTCGCCAATTAACGTTGCTAATAAAACTCTTGTCTCTTTTCCTCTTATAAGCATATTTATTTTTACTTTCACATTTATTTTTTTAGAGTGCGCGTGAGAATAATGCAGTAAAATGAATTTCAGGCATTTGACGGAGAAGCTCGAGGAGATCGGCGAGCCGCAGAGCACAATGTCGTATCATCGCAGCGGGCAGGCGGGCGCCGTAGCGGTCTCATATAGCACCAGTCCAATGGCACCACATTCGCCTAGCCGAAGGTACTCGAGCGGCACCGGCGGCGGTGGCACCACCACCTCTGCGCTCGGTAGCTCGACGTCCAAGTACGGCAACTACCGTTCCACCGGCTCATCCTCGATCCTGGACCGACCCACCAGCTTCTACACATCGTCCTCGGGCTCGGGCTCGGGCTTGCGCTCCAATTATATCTCTTCGGAGTACAGGAGATCTTATTGTGCGCCTGTAGGAAGGTTAGTATTTTGTCAGTATTCCCTGGGGAATGGATAATAAAAAAAGAATTGTTAGTGAACCCTCGAGAGTTGCAACAGCGATCGCCCTTATATATCGCGGTTTATGTATGTTCGTTTCTATATTTTGTATAAATTAATTTTAATTGCTTTTTATATTTTTTTCTAATTTAAAAAATTATAAAAGATAAAGAGTAAATTGGACCGAAATTGAAGTTAATTTATATTGATTTTATTTTGGATTAATTTACTTTTCATCTTTCTTTAATTTTAAAAATTATAAAAAGAATAATAGATTAAAGTTAATCTACATTGATCTCTACTTTCAATTAATGTAAATTAACTTTAATCTTAGATTAACTTTTTATTTTTATTCTATTTCTAAAAATTATAAAAAGATCAAAATTAAAAAAAGAGATTAAAGTTAATCTATTGAACATTGATTTCTATCAATGTAGAATATATTAACTTTCATACGTGGTTTAACTTCTAATTCTAAAAATTAAAAAATCACAATTAGTATGATAGATGGAGATTAAAATAATTATATTAATGTACACATTGAATAGAAATGGATATTACTGGAAACGTATAAATTTTTCGTAAAGCAACGCGTAACATGTAATCTTTGTACAGAATCAAACATGAAATCAAATACTCACACTTTGATCTGAATTATAATCCGATTTAATTCTTGTTTTATCTTTTATGTACATCAACTGAATATCCTATTACATGTTTTATGCTGACTAAAAAGAGTATCTCGTTTAATACCGACGTAATATTTATCGCGCGAGTTAACAACGCGTGGAGAAAGTAGACACGGTTGAATGGCAGGTTCCGCCAAGTCGAGGAGCGTATCTTGTAATCACGCTAAACGATGTTTTTCCTTCCTATCTCGATCTACATGAAGTCTGGCGATTAAAGTCTTCAATTAAATACGCAAGAAGTAAAAGATTGCGTGCTGTCGCAATTTTTCCTCGGCTGATGGATCTTGCGATTGGACTAGGTTTGAAACGACACAGTTAAAATTTAAGTATAGAAAGGTGAAATTTTCAATAGTATTGTCAAAAGGCAAATATACAAAGTCGACGCGCTTCCGAAATGTTGAATTAGAATTTGACAAGGTATTTATATATTCGATCCGCCCCGCAGCTTCTACTCATCGGCTTCTACCGGCACGAGCGTCCGCAGGAACTACTCGTCGTCGGAGTACAGTCGATCCACCTGCTCACCCGCAAGGTGAGCGATCTTCGAAGTAGGATGTAGATTTTAGGAAGATAGCAAAACACAATCCCGTGCATAGAGTCGAAAATTGAAATGCCTACATGGAATGAACAGTTTGAAAATTAATTAATTGACTCAAAATCGGAGTAATTTGATCCAAATTTTAATAACAACACACGTGACAAAATCGAGATCCGAAATGTCTCAAAAGTTTTAAGACGTTTTTATATGCTGATATATTGTCTAGATATTTTTAAATTCAGGCCAAAGTTATCCTAACTGGGCTAAAATTATCGCATTTTACAGCATCTAAAAATTTAGCTAAATATCTAAAGATAATTTGATTGGATCATTAAAATAATTGTATAAGACACTTGTTGCTAGAATGTTAAAATTTTTATCAGCATTGTGTCATCAGGCTTGAACTTATGTAATTATTTTGATAACCCAATAAAATTATATTTTTAGATCTATATCCAGCTAAATTTTTAGAGACTCCAGCAAAAACGTTCGTGTAGACATATAATGAGCATGCTCCAGCAAGAGACACAGATGACAGTGTAAAACAGTGAATCATTTATTCCGCATTTAACATTGGCGAACAAGATGAAATGATTCACTGTGTCACAGCATATTAACTGTATCTTTTTCACTGGAAAGCACCCAATATTAATCAATATCAAATCACCCGTATCCTTGAGATAATTTCCTACAAATAATATCGTAAAGTGAAAATCATGTTACTGTTATTCTTCTTTAATATATGATAATATTTTCTACCTTCTCAAGATATCGCACCTGATGTCGAATATCTACGTCTGAACTGAAAGTCTCGCGCGTCACTCACCTTGCCTTACCTTTGTGTTCACGTCACTATAATTCAATTACAAAGGTAGACACGATATGTACATCCCCATTCGTATGTGACCTAGGTAACTGGCATTAGTCCTACGTTAAAGGTCGAGGTCAGCATAAACTGGTCGCGCTAGGTCCGCTACCTGTTATTCCGGATCAAATAGCTTCGCCTCTATCTCGGTGTCGTTAATCAAAGCATTGCTCTCCTCGTCGAGGTAACGCGAAGAGAACCTCGACGGTATAAAGCACCATTGAAATTCGCGCGGCAGTGTTATGTCGAGAGAGCACGTAGCCGCATTTATCGATTTTAAATAAGCACGCTCGCGCTACGGAATGTAGTCGTGGACCTTGACCTCACGAGATTATCCGGCCTGTGTATGTGCACGACGCGTTTCGGATATCTCTGTAGCACTAGATTTTCTCTCTTCAGATTCCAGAGATGCACTCCACCCTGGATTTTCACCCTGCGTTATTCCTCGAGAGAATATACTATTTAAATATCGAGTACGTGCGTGTCGGCGTTGCGAAGCTGTCGCGTCTCCGCGAACGGTGTCGCGGGTCTGATTTAGTGACCTCCAAACCTCGAAGTAGAAGTAGTTGCGCCCGATTGCTGACGATAGAAACGCGCATATCTCGGTAGCATACACGCGCGCGAGTCCCACCGAAGAACGGCGTCTATACTCGCGCGCGTTGCATAACGCGATCTCGCGAGGCAGGGGACAGGGGACCTTGGCCAAAGGCCCGGTCCGGCGAAACGCGATGACCGCAATATTCTTATGTCGGGCAAATTTTGCAGGTCAGTCTCGTCGTCAACGTACGGCGAAACGGGCGGCAGCAGCGGCGCCGCATTAGCAACAACGATCGTTAATGGCACCAGTGGCAGCGGTAGTAGATACATCTCGACTACGCCAAGCACGTCGGTCAACTCGTCCATATCCTCGAGGGAACGCGGCAGCGTCGACGCGGCCGCCGCAGCCGCCGATATCATCAGCAGGTACTCACCAGCCAGCTACGTGCCTAGTATTCAACGTCAACAGCAGGCAAGCGGTGGCAGCGCGCATCACTGGAGGCACCGTTCGACGTCGTCGTCCTTGAACGAATTGTTCGGTGGGGACGAGCGCGAGGTCGAGCGCAAGGATCTCCGTTTGGAGTCCTCGCTCTCCTCGTCGTCATCCTCTTCGTCCGTGGCTACCGGAGCGGCCGGTCTATGGTCCAAGCCCAGCAAGAGAAAACCGTCTACGAACAGCACGGTGCTCACCACCGTCGGGCATACACGCACGGACGGCGCCGTTTCTCTCGCCGAGGTAACGACTGTCGACGATCACGTTACCTGTAAACCAACCGACGACGACGACAACGACGACGAAATCGACGGTACCAAGGACGACCAGCATAACAACAACGGCAACGCCGACAACACGGGGCGTGACGGCAACGGCGAGGATATCGCGTGCGGATACGGCGTTAACAACAACGACAACGAGCGTGACGACGATAACGACGTGGACGGGGACGACGACGGAAACGAGGACGAGGACGGCGACGACGCGAATGACGACGATAATCTCAACAATTGCCACCACCGCTTCCACCAGCAGCGTCGCCACCGGCTGGACAAGGTCTCTCCCGTTAAGCGTAACGTTCTCTCACCCGCCGCCGCTGGTGGTTTGATCGGTGTTGGTAGCCTTGACCTGTTAACTAACCTCGCTACTAATCCTCATAACGCCGAGCTGCTGATCAATAACAACGCTCAGAACAAGGTGACAGGAAGGGAGAAGAAAAACGAGATTACGACGAACAACGAGGTAACGCGCGGTACCGACGATGTCACGTCTATCGTGTTCCTACAACGCGATCGCGTTAGTGACATTCCTGAGGACGGCGAGGAAGAAAATAGCGCGTCCAACAACACGGACGAAAACGGTTTCAGTGGAACGATCAACAACATAGCCGGTAGACCGTCCGTCACGCACGGCGACGACCCGTCCGTTCCTTCGACGTCGAGGAGAATAGATCAGCCCGGTCTCTTCTCAAGTGCCACAGGAAATAATCTGACATCGTTACCAACGAATCCATCCACGGCACACCAAAATATCTATCGCGGAGTCAACGAGCAATACGTGAGTGCGCTTGTAAAAGAAGTAATACACTCTGGCGCGGAGCAGCATAGACTACGTTTAATCCTCGATGTTTATTAATCGATTATTAACAGATATCTTCATGATCCTTATGTCTGCCTATTTCTATTTCAATGTAAATTAATTTTATTTTTTATTCTACTTCTAAGAATCAGAAATAGGTAAAAAGTAAATTAAACCGTGATTAAAGTTAATTTATTGGTAGAAATGGGCCTACGATTTTTCTTTCTTCATTCAGTCATCTTTGTGATTGCTCGTAGTCAATGCTGTACCGTGACTGTTTTCAAAAAGTTTTTTAACCCGTAACAGATGGAACATATAGACTTTCGTGATCCTGGGATATTTTCGTAATTGTTAAATAATGTAATTTTTGGATTAATTTTATGTTTTATGTTATATTTTTCAGTTTTATTTTATTCCGTAGGCTAATTATTGCACTATACAGCAGAAAAGCTTGCAACAATACCGTAGCATTGTAATATTACTGCAATATTGCTAAAATGATCTTGCTGTATGAGTTTATTTACATAAGCTCAAATTTTGCTATTCTTAAAAAAAATAAAATTAATAATAAGAAACATTAATAAGTCTCAAGGATACTATGTTTCTTTAGTATTATAAAAGGTATGTGTTCCTGTTATGGGTTAAATTGACAAGCACGAATCTTTCAACGGTAATACCAAAGACGTGAGTATAACGTATGTTGCGTGGATTAAAATACAATCGAATCACCGTCGAATATAAGTATAGATTCAACGACGCATATTCTTCTATATGAAATATGTATACTGCATATGTATAATTATACGTGTGTGAGTTTGTATATTTGCAATTATAGTGACTGCGTTAAAAAAAAAAGTAACTGTTGAAATGTCTTTAATATAATTGATTTTTATTCTTAGTTCCTCATTTCTAAATATGAAATAAAAATAAATTTAAATATGACTGAAGGTGTAAATTTGCGCACATTATATGTCGTTTATACCTTCAGTCACCTTTTAATTTGTTTCTTTTTCTCTAAATATATGTAAACCAATTATATCAAAGAATTTAACACTTGTAAAGTTGCTTTTTATATAGAACGCAATAATGTCGTATGAAAAAAAGATCGTTACAAAAAGTATATAAGTTTTAGAAGTCCGATTTGTTGTGTGTTTGTTCGATTGGTGAGAGGAAAGTAATCTTCTAAAAAAGGAGAGTCTATGACAAAGATTTGTTTATTTATGATGTAGATTCAATCATACTTCGACGTACGTTGGTAGAGATTCCTCTCTACCGTGCCGTTGCCACATTATTCGTTTACTTCCCCACCCGGTCTTGTTGCGAAATCTCTTTGCCCTCTCGTTGTCTCCAACTAGAGCCTCTTCGAAGTTGCTGGTGTTTTATTAATAGCTCACAGCTCTTTCTCTCTCCTTCTCGAACTCTCCGGAAGATAGAGACACGTTGTCAGCGAATTCGTGTCCACAGTATGCCGTGGTAATTTACGGTAGCTGACCGAGTTTACATGCCTCTTCACGCGACGATTCTTCATCAGAAATGCATCGATTCAGACGAATAATCGCGATTGTAGTTTGCATACTCCTTGTAAATTGTATCTACTCGAACTATCTCTAACAGGATGGAGCTGGCAAGTCACTCAAGTTCATCTCTACACTTTGGAGGAAGAGATCGAAATTGCAAATTCTCGCGTCTTTTCCTAATGATAAACGGCACATTTTTGAGAATGCATTTGCCGTCCGAAAATGATATCGCGAGATATCACGGCTGTTAAAGCGTTATTGACACGTACAGTGACAAGCGTGACGTATAGATAAATGACGTCTTTTTTTGCTTACGTCTTTTTTGTTAGACGTGCATCGAACGAGCGACAGATTGTGCATAACGCAGACAGCACACAGAAGTTTTATATCCGGCGCCGTATCGCTCGGGAATTTCTTCGAAATAGAAATCACTACGTGTAAACTGGCTCACGCTCAAGCGATAGGATGGGCCTTGTGGTGTTTGTGGACGGTAACAGCCTTCGTGCTCACTTACGCCTTCTTTCTCGGCATCGCGACACCTTTGTTATCTTCCAAACGTGTTCCTTCGAGAATCAGTTCGATACATATTAATAATTGCACGATAATTACTCCCGCCGTGCCACATGCCATCCGATCTTCGTTTGTGCATTCACAGGTGAGTATTTATACGATTGATTGTGACTTTCCGGCAGGTTGTTGATTGCCGATCACAATCAATGTTGTCTTTGTCAATTCAGTTGCTTACACAGAAAGAATAATTTTGTTGAAGCATTTAAAGACTTAGCTAAATACAGATCTGAAAATGATTTTGTCAGATAAATAATTATGTAAGACGCTCAAACATAATAAGCAATGCTGCAAAAAGCATCTTTATGTTTTAGCAACCAACTTGAATATCCTATATAATTATTTTGCATTCAAATCCTCGTCCAAGTGCCAGATATTATTTTATTTTTGTCGTTCATAGGACGTTAAATGAGGATAACATGACGAGGCACTCGGATGTGAATTTAAACGCACTCTTTATGGTCTAACAAAATTATTTTCAGATTTGTATTTAGCTAAACTTTTAGATATTTTAGCAAAATCGTAAATCAAGCATTGCAACATTTTTTATGTGTCCTATGTGAATGTGTGTATTTTAATAAACGTCGTCTGACGAAGTTGTCTACATATCCACATGTGTGCCTAACAAGTACAGTGTTACTAAATCTAACGCGTTATCAGTTTGCATAAGTTTGTGTAACGCAAGTTGTTTGCTATCGCGAAATGCTTAAATCTCCTTTTATCGAGCAATTTGCGATATTTTTTCCGATCGGAATGAATGAACGCTCGGACACAGACTCGGATTCAAGACGACAGTATTTGCAACGATATACGGACTCTATGCATCATCTAATTGATAACAGCTAATATTTGTGTAGAAAATTAATTTGTCCAATGTCTTTCAGGAAGGAAGCCCGACTAATAGGTCAGCACGTAGCCGTCTGCAAGCTCTTCGTGATGAACGATGTGGTCTAAACGGCTTACGGAATATTGGAAATACAGTGAGTACAGCATCACGAAATAGTCTCGTAAATTTTTATAACTACGTATAACTCTACGTTAATGTGCGCACGATTGTTTTAGTGTTTCATGAACAGCGTGATTCAATGCTTGAGCAACACGAGGCCTCTGTTAGAGTATCTACTAAACGAACAATATCTGGCCGACATAAATACGACAACGTCCAGCATGAAAGGCGCTTTGATCAAAGCGTTTAGTCAAGTGATTCACGAATTGTGGGAAGTGGGCGGTGATCACGTAGTAAACACGACCGCGCTTAAATCTCAAATACAAAGATTCGCGCCACGTTTCATGGGTTATAGTCAACAAGACGCTCAAGAGTTTCTCAGATACTTGTTGGAGGGTTTGCACGAAGATGTCAACAGAGTCACCACAAAGCTACCGCCCATACACGGAGACATACCTGATAGTTACACGTGAGAAAGTTATAATATTTGCGCGATATACATGCGCGTTTAGTTTACAATATGTACAGATTAAATATTCGACATTATTACTTTATACAGGGATATGCAGAAAGCGGTGGAGAGTTGGAAACGTTATCTACGCAGCGAAGATAGTACAATAGTCGACGTTTTCGTCGGACAATTACGTTCATCTTTACGTTGCACTTCCTGCGATCACGTATCAGTCACTCTTGACCCATTCTGGGACCTAAGCTTGCCGATACCAGCCAGAAGTGGCACGGTAAAACTGAGCCAATGTTTGGAGCATTTTACAAAAGAGGAGGTATTGGATGGCGATGAGAAACCAACATGTTCCAAATGTCAGATGAGAAGAAAGTGCACCAAGAGCTTCAGCATACAGAAATTCCCGAAAATTTTGGTTATTCGTATCCTTTTTTCATCGATCTAATATGAATAATCATTCATAGGTATATATATACAGGGAGGGACATTTAAAACAGGTCACCTGAATAACTCGCTTGTTTTTGACAATAGAAGAAAAAGTGTCAAACAAAAGTTGCTTGGTTTCGAGGGCCACATAATGTGATGTCAATAATTGTTTTTTTGGTGGAGGCGCTAAAAAGATATGAAGGTCACCTCCACTTTTTTAAATGGAATAATGTAATTTTTTTTAGATAACGTGATTCCTCTAATTATTTTGCATATAAAAGTATTAAGGTAGATACCAAAAAACCAATAGTTTTCGAGATATTTTACACTTTATTTTGATACATATTGACATAAAATGTTAAATAACTCGTAAACTGTTGACTTTTTGATTATCGTACCTTAATACTTTTGTGAACAGAATAACGAGATAAATCAAATGGTGTAAAGAAAACACATAGTTGCTTTAAAAAAAATAAGTATACAAAATGAATAATTGTCAAAATAATTTATTGTCAAAAACAAGCGAGTTATTCAGGTGACCTTTTTTAAATGCCCCTCCCTGTATATAGAGAATGTATTATTGAACTTTGTGGAAAGGATTCTGTTCGGAACGTTTTTACACATTGTATATATATATATATTATAGATTCAATAATTTACATTATTAAATCATCCAATTATTAGTATCCGTTTGTTCGATATATTATTATTATTATTATAGATAAATGTAGCTCGAATTGTAAAAAAAATTATTTTTCTTAATACTATCTATTAGATTTGAAACGTTTCTCTCCGATGGAGCGCTTTCGCGGCAAGCTGAACGTGATGGTGGACTTTCCCCTGACGGGTTTGGATCTCAGTGCCTTTGCCGCCCCGAGAGTTCCGGGCTGCACGTACAATCTGTACGGGGTCGCGAATCATTCTGGCACCACGTACTCGGGTCACTACACCGCGTACTGCAAGCACCCGTACTCGGGGGAATGGCATGAGTATAACGACAGCCGAGTGTCCGTCGTGTCATCACGATCGGTCGTTTCCAGTGAAGCCTACGTACTGTTTTACGAACAACAGCCTCACAGTTCTCACTTGTAACCTTACGCCATATTTAGAGAGTAAAACAACCATCTTGCCTCTCTCAATACCTCAGCTCAGCCTAGTAAAACTCTATCTTCTGATGTATTGAAAAGCGACTAAACACTGAAAGAAACGGAGGGACATTGTCTCTTCTTGGACAAGTCCAACGTGACCTTATTGGCGATAATCGTGTCTCTTCCCGCAACACGTTTCTCGACTTAGTGTCGCATACGTGTAACGTCCTTTCGTAAAAAAAAAAAGAGCAAACACAAATCGATGTATAATTGATGATGCAACATAATTATGATATGTATATGTGCTTTATGAGATGTGGGAAATTATTTCCACGATCAT
This sequence comes from Cyphomyrmex costatus, assembly GCF_001594065.2. Lineage (NCBI taxonomy): Eukaryota > Metazoa > Arthropoda > Insecta > Hymenoptera > Formicidae > Cyphomyrmex > Cyphomyrmex costatus. The sequence goes on along the minus strand of NW_017277148.1, from coordinate 452,211 downwards.
GTTTGATCTATGAAATTATTTTTTTACGTAATGTTTTTGCGAAACCTAATTTATACGTTGCGATCATGTTTGAGATAGGAAGATGATATTGTATTTATTCGTTACTTTAACCGCATGAGGAGTGTTTCTATCTAGAAAAGAATACGAAGGTACGGGAGTCGCCAAAGATCACACATATTCACACATACACACACATACACGCAATGCTTCAGATGTCTAGTTACTTTTGAATAGACAAGTAGTGACACATCTCTCTGTCTCTTTTTCTCACTCTTCATTGAACACGTGGCGACATACAGCTATTTACTTTTGTAAAATATTTTGTTTAATATATATAACCACAGTCAAGAGTTATTTATTATAATTTATGGAAAGAGAAAAATAAAATAATATATTCGATATTGACACAAATATAATATATATTATTATACATATATATTATATTCTAATAAAAATAGATTATAAAGAAAATACAATTAGGCAAAATACCATTTAAGCTTTACAGAAACAAAGATTTTATTTTCTTATCCTAGATGCGAATGCGCAAAATTATCATCAAGATAAATTTAAGAACCCTTCCTTCCCGATTTTTTATCGTACTGTCTAAAAATGAAAATTTTCTCAAAATTTTTATACGAATTTGAACACTTTCGAAATATTGAGAAAGTCTATTTTCTTAAGATTTTTTATAATATAAATTTTGAAATTTTCTAAGATTTTTCAGAAATTATAAAATAATTTCTGAAAAATACCTTCAACCTTTTTCAGATTTTATACAAAAATTATGTTCACGCTACTAGGACCGGAATCCATAATCCGTTCTTAATCTCAAGACTTAAGCAATGTCTTAAGACGTTAATACGGTTCTCCATTTGGTTCCTGATGTCTTGAGCACTAGCTTAAGAACATCTCGAGTTTTAAGCAACATCTATGGATTCCGCCCTAGAATCAGTTTGATATCTCGATCTCAGACGGAGAAAGAATTGACCAATCGCATTGTTCATTGACCGTATTGTTCAAACGTGATTTACTAATTATTTTGCTGTCCGAAATTTTCTCAGTAAACACACGTAACGTATCATTTATCTGTTTGGAAACGTTACCCAACTTCTGTATATCGTTTTATCTTGTTCATCCAATGTTAAATAAGAACAAGACGCGGGGTAACGTTTTCGAACACAGTTTTAGTTATAATTTTCCATTCAACATAACCGTTAATGTAAAATCATGCTACAGTTTTTTTTTATTGTTACATAGCAAATTACAATTAACACGTAAGTTAGTATAACTCGATGTTTACCGAAACGATTCTAGAGCATCAAAAAAGAAGTTTTAGAATATTTTAGAATTTACACACACGAAGAATTCTGGAAAAAAATATATGTAAACTTCCTCGAGACTCTCGAAAAATATTTCTACTTATATTTAAAAATCCGAAATTTTTTCGGAATTTTCTAAAAAGTTATAAAATTATTTAAAACTTCTAAAAGAATTCTGCAAACAGAGAAGTATCAAAAAAAGTTTTGAAAAATTATATTTAAAAAAAAAATGAATGATTTCATCAAGAACTCGTGTGCCGTCGCTGTTCGATCGATTTACTGAACCAGGTTTCCGCGCGGTCATACAGATGGCGCCAAACGCCTTGTCCGAGAAGCGCGCGTCACCCTTGCGAATTTCAGACTGCACGCGATCAACGCGAATGGAAGTCCATGCACATGCACACGTACGCACGTATGTGCGTACATACACGCGGGGGGGGGGGGGGGGGGGGGGGAGACATTCAGTTTCAACACAGCTTCCGTTTTATGCTCCCATCGTTCTATTCGTCTCCTTCTCTCTTATTTTTACCTTCTCACTCCGGATGGAGAGGAGCTCGGAGCAACGCGGGCGAGTCGCGAATCGGCCTGCCGGCGAATTCGCGACGGCACACACACGCGTGCGCGCGCGCGCGCACACGTACATACGTACACACGTGCGAATCGTGTCGGGGAACGGGTATACGGAACGGGAGGAGACGGGAGAGAGCCGGACGGCCGGCGAAGCCCGAGTCGGTCGGAGTCGGCCGGAGTCGACGTACCGCCACCGCCGCCGACGTCGCCGTCGTTTCGTGTGCGTCTCGATTTCGCATCTCGCGCCACAATATTCACGTCGTGCGTCTCCGCTCCACGCGACGTAGTCTCGCCGGCGCGGCGACGACCACCCGCGGGAGAAACGTTCGTCTCGCGCGTTCAACCCGCGGATCAGCAGCGGCGGGTCCCCGACACCGCGCCGTCGTGTGTCCGGCAATTCCGTGCGACTCGCGTGTTACGCGCCGCCGGAAATCCCGAGTGACAACGCGGAGGAACGCCGGGGGGGGGGGGGGTCCGCGCGAAAAAAAAAAATAAAAAAATACGTCGGACGGCCGTCATCGCTGTGCGCGACTACTTTTCCCGGACGCTGCGTCGCGCGCGTTTCTCTCCTCTCTCTCCCTCTCTCCCTCCCCCTCCTCCTACCTCCCATTCTCTTCCTCCTCCTCCTCCACGTCGTCGTTCTCTTTCTTCTCCCTCGTTCTTTGCCCGACGTCTCCGTTCAACCCGCTCCGCGATCTCGTCCATTGCTCCGAGCTCTCTCTCCCTCCCTCCCTCTCTCCCTCATTCTGCCTCCCTCCCTCCCTCTCTTTCTTTCTCTCTCTGTTGCCGAGCGCGAGACTCGCGGTAGACCGGAAATCGCGCGTACGGCCGCACACGGCCTGTCATCTTCGGCCGGCGGACTGATTACGTGTGCCGTCTCGTCGTCGTCGTCGTCGTTGTCAAGCGCGCGAATCAGTTAGTGGTTCGGTCGTTTCGCGATACGTTACTGGCCCCCGGCGGTCTGACACGGAGGAACGAGAGAAAGCCTCGTCGGGTGTGCGTGAGGGCAGTGATCTCTCTCGGAGAGCGGCGACCTGACGACGGTACGAGCGGAACCGACGGTGCCCGATAGAATATATATATATATATATAATATATGTATATTATGTATGTATATAATATATATATATATATATATGTGTGTATATACGTCATGTGTCGACGACGCGGTCTCTTCCCTTGGCCCTGCAACTGCCCAGCGGACTGCCCGCGGCGGATTTGCCCTGCGGATTCTCGGAGCGACGTGTCCCACCGTCGAGTCGGAACGTTCCGGAGGAGATCGTGGACGCGAGCCGAGGTAAAGGAAATTCAGTCTACGAAGCCTATAAGCCCTGTCTGACGACGCTCTCGCGCGACGCCGCGCGTCGCGGCGCCGATCGCGTGATAACGTAGTATCGAAATTCAAATTGGTAAAATTGCCGGCTGACGCGACTAGGTATACGGAATCGCAGGGGAGGACGCGAGGGAGTCTCGGAGATTCGGGGGTTCTGTCTGAAATCCTGTTAAGCCTGTGGTTTAGGTTACCGATTTCGTTGATTCGACCCTCTTCGAGCCTCGACGGCGCGATTTCTCTGGCACGCGCTAATTTGAATTAATCGCACTCTTTGAATTAATCTCTGTGTTATTGTACGTCCTGGAAGCCATCTGAAAGCTACGAAGCGAAAAGCAGAGTGGATGTATTTATTCTTGGACATTACACAGGAAAGGTGTAGTCTTGGTAATTTTAGGAAATTGGAGGAAAATATTACGGTAGAATAAAATTATTCAAGCTACGGGTCGTCGTCTTGTTAGCGTAGAACATTATCGTCTGAGGCTTATTTAAAATAAAGAAATTTGAAGGACAAAATCGTCCTGCACTTCATAGGTCAGCCATATCGTAAAACACGCTGCCGATTGTTTATTGCCATCTCACTTCGCCTCTGAATCCCCTCTTATTACATTCATTTTATCAAGGGATTAACTTTAATCTCGGGTTTTTCTTTTAATTCTAATGTCTTTTTGCCAATGTAGATTAAGTTTAGTTTCCATTTAATTTGCTTTTATCCTTTTCTAGTTCTCGGAAAGAGATAAAGAACAAATTAAACCAAGATTAAAATTAAATTATATCGGTAGAAGTGGACATAGGAGTTAGAAAAGGATAGATAAGTTAAACTGAGGTTGAAGTTAATCTTTTACTGCCACTCGATGTATATCGTTTTGCCACGCAATTACCGTATCTGTTATGAAAACTATCGCATAAAAATAATCGCATTGTACACTGAGAAGAAAAATTCATTTCTTTAAATCTGTTTGGTTTGTCTTTATTTACTACGTTCAAATATTGAATAGAATTGACCCTCTTCACACACAGTATTTACACAGTCAAGATGGGGATTTAACTTTTTCCACGTTCTCCTATTTTAATATTTAGGTCAAATACACGTGTAATTAACAGTCGAATATATTTTGTATTTGGCTTAAATATCGTTCATCGAAAAAAGTAAAGACGAATTAAATTAATTTAGCCAAATAAACATTTTTTTCTCAATGTCATAATTTGGTTCGATCGAAGTGTCAGACATTAAGAAATAATAACACAATGATAATTAAATGTGTATATATTGTATATTTGTTAATAAAAAAATTACAGCATAGCAAAGTAAACGGACTTTCTTCTATATATCGCCCTAAAAGTGGCACGAAAGGGTCAGTCTACTCGTAAATATTAGTAGAAATGCCTCGAATCTCGCAGGTTCACTTCGACAAGCGACTTGCAGCTCGCACCGTCAACGTTAATCAGTAATCCCCGAATTAATCCGACTGCGGGGTGGAGCCCTGGCAGTCGTATTGAAAAGAATGTTGGTCAATCCGTTCCCCAGTTTCTATTGTAAACAACTCACGCGGGTTTGTACAGGAAAGAATAATCGCGTTAATTGAGACGTGAAATTCATTTGCAGCTTGTACCAGCAGTCGCGCGGACTCGTTCAGTTACAATCTCGATTAGCCGCCAATAAATCCCTCTCGTTCAGCTTCTATCTTCATCATCACGATCGCCGACATCGAGCGCAACTCGCGTTTCGTCGCGCTCTCAAGCTCGTCGTCTCTCTGGGCGGAGCCTCCGAACCGCGGGGAACTTTTCTTCCGGGAACTTTTGACGGAGAGAAGAACCCTGTTCCGAATGGAGCTACTACCAGCGCAGCGTGGTGGTGCATTCAGAGATATGCAGCCGCGCGTTTCGTTTCTCCAACTCGTCTGCCCGTTTCCATACCGATGTAGATTAACTTTAATATCTCGGTCCTCAACTTGCTCTCCATCTTTTTCCAATTCTTAGGACGGGAAAGGGATGAAGAGTTAATTGAGAACCAAGATTAAAATTGGACTACATTGGTGTAGAAACGGGCACACGATCGTCGTCCGCACTTTTTATTGTAAACATCCAAAACCCTTGCCGCGGATCGCGCGTCCCGGTTCGCGGATGCTCCGTGTAAGAAACAGTCAAAAACAGCGGACATATTATCGGGAACCCCGACAGCCAAATGCCGACCCTTTCCCACCGGTAGGTTTTTCATCGCCGGGCACGCCGGTCCACTATTGGTCGGGACCCAAATGAGAATTTTTCCGACGCGACCGTTTGGCCCTGCCCCCTTTGTGCCGCGCGTTTCCTTTCCAAATGGCGGCACCGCGATGCACCAACGGTGCTGTGACGCCCGCAGAAACGCGATGCAACAAGCATTTTTCGTTTGACCCCCGGTTTGCCGTCCTTTTTTTCTCTCTCTCCCCTTCTCCCTTTCCCGCCACGCGCGGTAATCACCCGGAGTATACAGCTGCACCCCTAAAGAAAGAAAATAACGAGGAACACTTTGTGCGTACAATTGACTTTATTTTGAAAGATGGAATACAATATAGATACTTGGAATGGTTATGAAATCTTTATAAAGTATATATAAAAATATTATTAATTTATGTTACTGTGTTTTATATTACCATATTATATAAAATGATTTTATAATATTGAACTTGTTCTATATTATAATATTTTGTAACATAGAATATTAAAATTATTATAGAATATATATAAATAGAAAAGTACCTGTTAATATAGTTACAAAATAATAATTGTCGGAAAGAATTACGAATTTTAGGCATTACGTTGATTAGGTGTTCTTCTAATTCTCTAAGAAACCGTGAAACTGAATCGTGTTATTGCAGTAAAAGTATATGGTAAAATATATTCTTAAATTAACTCTTAGTACACATGACTGATTTATTTATGTCCTTCACATTTCTTTTCCTCGGAAAACTATATAGGAACTTTAAGTAATTAGTTATAACACACACATATGCATATATATACAATTTTTTTTAAATATACATAATGCTACAAATACTTTCTAATAATGTTAAAATATAATATATATAAGAAAATCACTTTTAAAGGTTTTTTGTATATCTATTAAAGTGAAATTAACCTGGCATACTAATAGATCATTCGTGTGTTTTAAAGGGTCAAAAAATCATTATGTGTGCTTTAAGGGGTAACGCCACTCTAGAATTTTCAAAATAATCAAAAAATTTTTTTTTGTTTAAATGATGCCTTAGAGTCTTAAAAATAATGTACACTTGGCCCCGTAGTGCGATAAAATTTTTAAGTACTTATTTCGAAACCGAAACTGCCTTCGCTCGATTAAGAAAAGATTCGTGATACTCGTGGCAGAAGGCAAAAGAGGCCAGGGTATTGTTAAAAGACGCAGAGTAGGAGAATTTGGAAGGTGAAATGTATGGTGCAGGCATTGCCGACTAGAGGTATATAAAAAAAATTTATACTATTTTAGTACTTGAAACTTTAAACGCGTTTTTCTCGAAACAATGTTTTTCAAGTTGGCCGGAAACATAACTCGAACAATTTTTGAACGATTCAATTCAAATTTTAACAGTAGCTTTGTAATTAGATTTTACACAGAAGTACGTAGGAGTTTTTTGATATCTTGTCAACTTTTTTTGTTATAAATATACAATTTACGATGAAATTTTTTACTGAAAAGTGAATTTTTTCTTCAAATAAGCATTATTTTTTCAAAATTCAATATTTTCAAAATCCCCTACGTACTTCTGTAGCCAATTATATATAGTTTACAAAAAATTTTGGTTTTTTGTTCCGGATTGAAAATTGTGGGAGAAACTTTTCCGGCCGTGAAGCCCTTATTTCAGCGAGAGGTGGTCTCGAGTTTCGTATTATGTAGCCGCCATTTTGTTTAAAAATGTTAATTAAAAAATTTTTTTATTTGCTTCAGAACATGTATAATACGCTCCTATAAACAGATTTTCCATTTCCTTTATTGTATCTCTGTAAAAAATTATCAAAAACATGTCTTTTTTTTTTTCGAGCTCTAAAGTGGCGTTACCCCTTAATATGTCTACAATTTGCAAAAATGAGGATTTCTGAGTTGTTTGAAATTTCTGAATTTGTTTTGTAAGGTGTTCCCAAAAAATTCGACGTTCCTTAAACGACAGACTCCTTAAATAACTCGTCAATTATTTTGTTAAAATATTGAAAAAAGTTATTGTTTATCGCAGTTTCTCTCACGTCGTGATATAAATTTTAAATTAAAATTATGAATTATATCAAAATTCTCTTCGCATCTGAAAAGAATGTAATTTTCACCCATCTGACTCTTGATTATAGTTCGCTGTCTATTTTTCTATTAATATTGAAAAGATAACCTACCAGCTTAGAAGTAGATGAAAAGTGAGTTGAAGTGAGATTAATTTTAATCTCAGTCTAACTTAGTTTTTATCTACTTTCAGTTCTAGGAATTAGAAAAAGATAAAGAGTAAATTACACACCGAGATTAAAGTCAAAATCCACGTTGGATAGAGATGGGTCTAAAAATCCATTCTTATCATTCTATTCATAACTTGGATGTAATCGACGTTTCACTTTTGCCAACGAGAGACTCGAATTCACCAACGATCCATACAGCCGAAGGGATATTCGGTCTCTAGGAGAGTTTCCGACAACATTACACGCTCCAGAGAGAGAGAGGTTGGATTACGATCTTTTCATATCAGCCGAGAATGACGCTTCTCGCCACTTCATCGGCGCGCTCTTTCAGGAGCGTCCCGTGTGCGCTCAAGCCGATCGATTACGATCTTTTCATATCGCTCGAGAATGACGTCTCTCGTTACCTCACCTCACCAGCTCGGCGCGGCGCGGCACGGCGCGGGGCGCAGCGCGGCCGGAATCCAAGGCGCGAAAGCCGATGCGAAAGCCATTCTCCGTCTATGGGCTGTCTAGCCGAGAACGAGACAGACGGGGACGCGCGCGGATTACCCTGTCCCCGCGTACCGCAGCGCGATCCTCTCCGCACGAGCGTAGCGCACACGCGCGCACGCGTGAGTAGGTACGTGTGTCGCGTCGACGTCCGTCGACGACGCAATGCGTGCACACCTGCGCGCGTGACTACGTCCGTACGTGAGAGTGCGTGCGAGATTAGGTTGGCCGATCGCGTGTGCAGGTGTGCACGATTCTTCTTCCCATACGATATACGTTGCGCATACAAACCGTCCGTCCGTCTTCCGCGCTTAAAACGCGCGTCTCCGCGTGGAACGAGAGCGGATGCATTGACGATCTCGTGTATATGCACTTCCGTATGTATATTTTATGAATTATCAATTTTTCTTAGAATATACTGTATTCCATTTTACTGCTGCTTAAGTTGCTTAAAGTACATAAAAATTTACGTAGCTGTACAGATCTGAAAATAATTTTGTTTAGACTATCAAAATAATTATATAAAACACTTAAAACTGGTTATTAAAATGTCAAAACTTTTTACTTGTCGTATTCGAGTTTCCTATAGAATTGTTTTAATGGTCTAACAAAATTATTTTCGGATCTGTATACCTACCTAAATTTTTTAATACTGTTAATACTTTTGAAATGGTGAGATCTCTTTTCTTCGTGTGGAGTAAATCTTATCCCAAAAAAGTGAAATCTCACTCTCCAAAAAGGAGTCAAAATCTATAACCACTTTTATTCGAGAGTGAAAATATTTTCACTCTTGGAGTGAGATTTCACTCCAACAATTAGAGAGGCTGGAATTTAAAAAGTTCTACCGTCGACGTGCATATTTTCTACTCCCTCTTCTGTTCTCCTTCCCCACCCTCTCTCTTTCTCATTATTATTATCATTTTACTTTTATTTTTTACTTTTGTATTTTTATATCTCTCCTATTGTTTATATTCGGTTTCTTCCATTGTTACGTTTCTTGTACTGTGTATTATAATATTTTTCACAGCGCTTAATAAATAACGATATCCATCTGTCTATCTATCTTTCTCTCCCTCTCCTCGAGGATTGGATAAAATTTACGATAAAATTGCTTTCTCTATACACTCATAGTGCATTGTATAATACCCTATTCATCAACATGCATCTACATATTCATACTTCTCATCCAGAGACACGGTGGTGATGGTGGCTCGGCACTAAGAGTAGACTCATACGCGAATGCTCTCCGCTGTTAATGACGACATATTTCAATCGGAGCTAGAATAATGCAGGGATGACTTACGCGTATCCTTAGCTCGCTAAGAGGAGGATCTTAATAAACAAGCGAGAAGGGCTTGTCGTTTATAAGCTCGATGCGCGCGCACGTGTGCAATCATCGGAGTAAGATCACCGGAGGCTGTTCCTTATTGTCTGCACCTCGTCTACGCAACGCGTATGTCCCGTCTCTCTGTGTCCCAGCGCTCTGTCGAAGAACATACGTTTCGCGAAGCAGCGAGATCTTCGTCGATCGAAGCGATCGTTCAATTTATCGAATTGACCGAGTAAATAAGTAGATCTAACGGTAGATGCTTATAACCACTTCCTTTACAAGGTTTCAACAAAGAATCGTCTGTAGATCCTCTCCCCCCTCCCCCGAAGGAGAATGCAAAAGTTCATACGCGTCTTCTCTCTCTCTCTCTCTCTCTCTTCTCTCTCTCTCTCTCTCTCTCTCTCTCTCTCTCTCTCTCTCTCTCTTCCCAATCATCACTTACGCGCGCACACGTATACGCGCTTTTGCGAATATATGCGCCTGCGAGGAGTAGAGGAAGAGAACGAGAGAAAGAAGGAAAGAGGGAGAAAGAGAGAGAGAGAGAGTCCCTTGCGTCCGCGGGGCTTCGGTGTCAACAGGTTTTATTTTTGCCCCGCGAAAAGGCCAAGGTCCTCTGTTGCCCCTACCGTGCGTACTCGAGGGGGGGGGGGCCCCCTCTCTGTCCTGCGTTCCCAGCCTTTCAGCCTTTCGTCGCTCCGCGGCGAGTATAGTATAGCCCCTTTCGCTCGCCTTTCTCGCGAGGCATCCTGACGGCGACGAGGACGACACGAAGACAACGCGACGACGGTCCCACGTGAGTGAGAACGATCCCGTGGGGATATGTTACGAGAAAGCTTTTGGATTAATGCCCTCGCGCGCGCCTCGCGAGAGTACGTTCCGATCCGACGGAGAAGATCCCCCGCGGGCCCCCGGGGAGCATCGCGTGACGAGCGAGCGTGGTGCATGGTGGCGGCTGTGCGCGCTCGTCGTCGTCGCCATTTATCACGGCAAGGAGATTTACTCCCGGCGACGGCGAAACCAGACGGACGGCTTTCTTATACGAGACCGAGACGATGAGAGACTCGCAATTTGAGATCCCGGATTATGGGGTGGAGGGGAGTCTTTCGCAGCCGTCAACCATCAGAGGGATTGGAGTCTCTGCGCGCTTCGCGATAATACAGATGCAACTTGAATCGAACACCCCCTAATATATATACGCACGCAAGACGTCCCTCGCTATTTTCCGGTAAATCGACTACATTCTACGTACCGCGATAAATACCCAAGTATAGGAGGCGAAGGAACAGAAGAAGGAGGAGCGGATACGCAGCCGCAGCATCCCGCGCGACGTCGTCGCCGGCGACGTGCAGGAGGCGTACGGCGGGGGTGGCAGCATCGGTTGCGGAGGAAGCGGCTCTCGCTCTCCCGCGAGAGCGCGAGGAAGAGAGGGCGAGAGAGCGAAGGGGAGGCCGGGGCGAGGAGGGGGAGCGAGTGCAGCGGCCTGGCCGTCTATATTCCGCGTGACTATAGGCGGTCCGGCTAGAGGCTAGAGTCCGCGTATAATGTATTCTCGAATATCGTACACTCTCTCGTGATCGATATAAGCCCCGACGCGAGCCGGAGACGCACGAAGACCCACCACCTCCTCTTTCATCCTCCTCTTTCCACCTCCTCCTCCTCCTACTCCTCTTTCTCTCCTCCTTTCTCGGAGCAGCCGCCCGCTCCTCTCCGGCGCTTTTTTTCGCGCGGAGTGCAACGCACGCCGGATCGCAGCGCGCGAGAAAACCGCATCTCTCTCTCTCTCTCTCATTCTCCCTCGATTATCCATGACAATGAAAGCCGGGAGGGAGAGTGAATCCGCTGTTGTGGAGCGCAGGGGGCTGGAGGACTGAATGCATGATCTGTCGAGAGGACCGTCTAAACGGTATTAAGGATCGCACCACTTTCCTCGCTCGATCGGCATGATCGACGCGATGGACGTAACGATTTTCGCTCAACGTTTGTTTGAAAACAAGGAAGGGACACGTCACTTCGATGTGTTCCGCTCGGTTTTAGAATTCTTCAGGCGTGCACTGGTAAATCCTTGACTCTTGCATACCTATAACGAAATTTCATTTATCATGGTAAAAGCGCGAAATCTTATTTCACTGCCTCGACTTAAATTTTATATACGTATAAACAGAGACGCAATTGTAATTTTATCCCCGCGAAGTTAGACCTTCCCACTCCAATCTTCGTACACCCTGAAGGGCTGCTTCAACGGACACTCTATTTACCTAGGAATCCGCCAAAGAAATCGAGCGATGACACGCGTCATCTTGCCCCTCGCGTGAACGAGTGCAAAGCGCCGCCGAATTGCAACAACACCAAATATTTACAGTCTGATTATTTCTCGCGCGCCATGTCCAATTAATCTGATATCGACACGAGCGCGATTAAAAATGAAACGAAACGCAAGTGATTTAAATTATCTCCCTGCTCAAATGCGAAATTCGTATCTGTTCTGTTCGTTTGATGTGTCTCTGTTTTGTTTATTTTTATATACATATTTTTTACGTATTATGATGCTGAGACAAATGTTCTGAGAAAAATTAAATTAACAAAAGGGTACAACAAGAATGACACTTTGATAAGACTAAACATACTTAAAAAAAGATTCCAGTAATGTATAAAATATCGGGTGAAATAAATTTAATCAGGTATTCGATCAGTATAAAAAATAATTTTTTTTTTATAAATATTAATAAATATTATGAAATTATAATAATAATGTTAAATGCTTAGAAAATCATTATACAATATTAATCGAATATTTGTTTGAAATCAATTTGTATTTCTATAAATATTTAATAAATATTATCGAATATAATAAACAAATACCAAATGTATTAATCAATAAATATTTAAAAATAAAATTATTTTTTATTGTATAACCGAATATTTAATTGAAGTTATTTCACTCAAGATTTGGTAGCTGTTGTCAGATTTTTTTTTCAATGCAGAATTTCTGTTCTATACCGATAACCAAAAATCCTATTTGATCTCACCAAGATACCATTTTTGTCGGGTTCTTTTATTCATTTAATCACAACATTTTTTCCTGTATATTTGAAATACTTTAAAACAGGATGTGAATCAGCTTGTTGATTATATATAGATAAAAACCATCGCAATGCTTATTTTTCCAAAGGCTAAAGGAGCATTACGATATCAAAACACCATATTGAGAAAAATGCCTGGTTGTATCAATAAGAGACACAAACAAAATATATTCTACCAAATTATACCAATTAAAATTTTGATTATTGTTATGGAATTTCTAGTTATCTCGAGAGAGAATGTTTAGTATATTAAACTACATTGCGAAAAAAGTCTGACAATAATAATCAAGCTTAAATAATATTTTTTAAAGCTTGATGAAATAATTTCAAATAAAAAACGCTAACTTCACTTTCCTAAATATTATCTAATTCTTGTAATTATTATGAAATATTATTATGTTTAATAATATTTATTGAATATTACGTGAATATTTTACGATAAACACGTTTCCTCACCAGACTCTTTTCAATGTATAAATATCTGATTTGTGCACCTCTATATGGTTGAATCTACCAGAATTAATACAACCAGACATTGTTTACTTCATAAATGGAACAGCAATCACGATGTTCAATCGCTGTAACGAACAGGGGTGAGTGATACTGAAGATGAAGTTTATTAAGATTATGTAATTGGATTTAACACTACAGTCATGTAATTTTGGGACAATGGTGATTGACTCATCATTCTTACGCGCGACCTCGAGCGTTTCCCTTTTTCTTTCGAAGACCAAAGAACAGGAGGGAGAAAGGGGAAGGAGAAAGAGGAAGTGAAGTGCGCAAAGGAAGACGCGCGTAGAGAGGAGAAGAGAAAACCGATGGGAAGGGAAGTTGCCGGTGCACGTTCCAGAAAACTGGCCGCCATGTCGACTCCCATATCTCTCTTTCTCTCTGTCTCTCTCTCTCTCTCTCTTTTTTCTCTTTTTCTTTCTCTCCGGCTCCCTCCTCCTCTCGTCAATGCCACCGCTTGTATGCACCGCGCCACCACGGGATATCGTCCGTTGCACTTTTTTAAGCTCGCGCGCGAGCGCGTGGAAGGAAGAAACGAAGAGAGAATCGACGAGAGGTGCAACGAAAGAAAGAAAAGAAACTGGAGAGAAAGAGAGGAAGGGAAAGAGAGAAGAGCCGGAGTCCGTTCGTTCTGCGCGCGAGGGAAAATAAAATCGTTAAGCGACGCTCTCCCGGTTGCGATGTCGCGCGAAACGAAGGTCACGACGAGGTGCAGACTTCGGGCGTCACTCTCGTTTGCGCGAACTACGACCTTCGTCGGCATAGAACGCGATCGCTCGGATTTGATTCGATCAGCTGGATCCGACCGCGCGGTCGGGACGAGCGCGAATTGTAGGAACCCCCCTCCCCCCCCCCTCCCATTTGGATCCGCGGACGCAAGTTGAGAAAGGCCACAATCGCATGATTAACGGTAACGACGAAGGAACCGGGGGGGGGGGGGGGG
>NW_017277148.1:394737-437970 GCF_001594065.2 Cyphomyrmex costatus | reverse complement strand
CGGGGGGGGGGGGGGGGACTCTCCCGCGCGTATCCGATTAACACGATGGCGGGAACGTGACGGTATATTAGCGACTGCGCGACCCCGAAGTCACATCAATGACACGAATGACATCGTCCGCGCGCCTATACGACGTTACGGAGATTTTCGATCACCGTAACGCCGCCGGCCGATTTTCAAAGGCGACCTTAGGCGGGATAACGGGCTCTCCCACTCGTTGCAACGAGGCTGGCAACGCCATTGGCAAACGGCAACGCTGGCCGTTCGATCGTAGGAGGGATAAACGGGGAAGGTACGCGCGCGACGGGAGTGGGGAACCGTCTCGTTCCCTTTCGGTACCCCGCTTCGTACGGGTCCCTCGCTTCCTACGCCGTTGCAGGCACTGAATTTCGCACCGTCGAAAAAGGGCTGCGGAGAGAGGTAGGATCGAAGGAAGCGAAAGCCGCGGGATCGACAGAGTCGACAGAGGGGTGGAGCGGGGAGGGGGAGACGGGCGAGAGGGGGGGAAGGAGGAGGAGGAGGAGGGGAGGGGTGTGGAGGAGACGAGGGGCGGAAGGCAAAGGCCATGTGCGCGAAACTACTCCGAATGCGTTCTCTCTCTTCGGTTCTCCTTCGCGTGGAATTCGTTGCGCGAGTACGACCCTCTTGCTCCCTCTGTGTCTATTCCCTTCTCTCTCTCTCTCTCTCTCTCTCTCTCTCTCTCTCTCTCTCTCTCTCTCTCTCTCTCACACTCCTCCGCGGAAAAGCAAATTCTCTTCCGTGTCACTGAACCCTCTGGCCGTCTGACCCCGTCGTTCGGCTTTTCCGCACAAGGTGCGCTCCTCGAGATCTCATCCTTCGTCTGGACACGAGACGGAGTAACCTCTCCGTCTCTCTCGATCTCTTAGTCGTTCGACTTCGTGCCACGTATCGCTGAATTGAGTTATCGTTGAAAAGCGTTGAGGGCGCGAATATATCCCCTCTCGCATGAAACCATTAGTCCCGTATACCTTCAACACGAGTCGTTTAAACTTCCGCGATACAGTATTCGTCTGTCTGTTTTTATCAATGTTCCCATACAACACAGATCATATGCCAACAATATTACAGCAATATTGCGGTAATGTTGCTGCAAGTTTTTTGTGCTGTCTGGGATTAACTTTAATTCCAGTTCAAATTATTCATACAGCACGAAAGCTTACAGGAGTATTTCAACAACATTGTAATATTGCTGCAATCTTATCGAAATGATCATACTGTATGAAAATTTACATTGGTAGAAATCTTTTTCTCATTCTTAGAAAGTGAAGAGTTAAGTCGTGAAACCAAGATTAAAATTCGTCTACATTAATCTATGTCCGTAGACGGACATTTAACACATCACAGTGCTTCCAGCAACATAGCGGTAACATTACAGCAATGTTGCTGCAAGCTTCTATGCCGTATGGGATGGGTTGAAAGACCGCGTGTACCAATTACACAACGGCTTAAATCACGTTTTCTCGCACTTGGTAATACGATCGATGTTAACGCGGCGCGCTGGACTCCAGTCCACTCGAAGAATCTGGGTATTTAAATAGCGTTATCTTCCGAGCGACGATCTTTTCGAGTTCTCCACTGATCACTCACGTTGCTGCTATACGGACAACATCGAACAATCGTATATTCGAGGGTGACGGACTCATCGTCCATATAGTGCTCCACCGGCGCGCATCGCGCGAGAAAAGCGCATCCGTTCTCCAAACGCCTATCCCCGAGGACCGGCTGTCCGACGACGGTCCTCTACCGACCATTCCGAGATTATCGGCGCTAGCTCTCGTCGATCGTCGCGCACCTCGCGACCGCGAGGAAGGCCTCGTGGGACATTGGCCTCGGCGGGAGCCAATAAAATCCCTCTCTGTATCGGGTAAGCGACACTCTCCCGCTCTTTCCGCTTTCGCTTACCCCCTCTTGTGCACCTCGCGCCTCCCCTACTCTACCCCGCGAGGAAAACCCTCGAGGAGGTAGATGCGACGGACGGACGGACGGATCCCCGTCGGAACGCACGGATGCGCCGAATGCGAACGAGCGATCCGTGGCGCGTCACCGCGGACAAGGTAGCTCCACGCTGCTCCGCTCCCGCTCGTAAACGAGGCGGGCGAGAAGCCGGCGACGCGCCGCGTCAGTTTCGCCAGTTTCTCCGTTCCCCCCCAATTGTCGCGTTCCTCTCGTCCATCGAGGTGCAGCGCAGCGGCAGCGGCAGCGTCTGTCCGTCCGTCCGTTTGTATGTACGAGTGCGATGGTGCCCGGGCATACACAGTCGGTCGCTGTCACCGCTCAAGTTGGTGCTCTCTCTCTCTCTCTCTCTTCGTTTTTCCGCCCTGTGAAATTGCATCGTTTCACGAAGAGGAGATGCAGAGATTCGCGCGGTATCCGCAAAGTGTGTCGACGTTGTCCGCCCAATCGATGCTCCACCGCGCGGCGCGCGTTTCCCCCGGTGAAGTGCACCGTGCGACGACCGAGCGACATATGCGGCCGCGAGAGTGTGAGTCTAGCACGCCAGTGTTGAACGACATCGTGCGTGCATACGACGCACTGGACGTCGCTATACGCGTCGCATTACGTCGCCGCGACTCTCCCGTGGCCGTGACGTGAATTCTTCCTCCCGAGTGCGAGTGCGCGAGTGCCTGTCTCCTTCCGGTGGGAGGGAGGGAGGGAGGGAGGGATCCTCGATCCGTTTCCGTGAGTGCCGTGTAGGACAGTGAGGATAATGTGCGCATTTTGGGGATACGTGTGAGATATCGCCGACGGAATTGTGAAATTCGACTCGACGAGAGGAACGCGAAAATGCGAGTGGAGCATGAGAGAGTGAGAGAGAGAGAGGTCTAGGTGACCGCGCGCTGCATTATCGATGATGCTTGCGCTTCTCTCTCTCTCTCTCTCCTTCTAGCCTGCCTGGCTAGCTCTACCCTTCGCGATCGAACCCACCCCCGCCTCCCTTTTCGACGGCTATCGCATATGGCTGGCGCGCATTTTCCGCGATCAACCACGCCGACGTTTCGACGAAAATTATTTTGTCGCACATTCCACGGTCCCGCCCAATTGCAACACACTCTCTCTCTCTCTCTCTCTCTCTCTCTCTCTCTCTCTCTCTCTCTCTCTCTCTCTCTCTCTCCCTATCCTCCCGTCTCCGAGCCCCTTCTCTTTCTCTTCCGTCTCCTCCTCCCGACGATCGACGATTGCAATTTAATTTGGCCAGTCAGCGAAATTAGATTAGTGCCTCGCGCGTCTATTCTCAGATCTCTGCGACGCACACGTGGTGACTCTCGCGGCGTAAACAGCTTCAACGGGAACAAGACAGTAACCGCGAGTACACGGGAAGTGTTGCGAGAGGAGGAAGACGAGGCTGGCCCCCGAGGAGAAAGACGTTCACACTTGGACGCGTCTTTCCCGTAAAACGCCGCTTCGAATGTATCGTATTGCTCCACGGTCGATCGGGTTCCGTCGAGAAGACGTCATTACGTGGTGCTGGCAAACTTGGAGAATCTTTCCACGATCCTCGCCAAATTCGATACGGGATGACGGCAAAATATTGAGTGTCGCGGAAAGACGAGATTGTTCAGACTATAGAGGCCCTATAACAGAATCTGATCACGAACGATTTTGTCAAAATCCTATACGAAAAGAAGGGTGTATATATTACCTCACTCTATAACTATAGAGGCAATATAAGTTTAAGTGAGATAGACAGTATATATACCAAGAGGACCTTCTAATAAGAGTCTGAATTTCAGCCGCGTTTTCTATGCAGAGTCTCTAGTTTTGACAAAATCACGCGAGAGATAAGAATATTATACATTCACTATTTCTTTCTCTGGCTACTGTATCTGTTTCTTATCTCTTTCCCTCTCTTTCCCTCTTTGGAAGTTGTTAAAACATGGCGGACCAGTCAAAAGTGGTTGTTTCGTGTCCAAACTGTTATTGGAGGATCTCTAGTATATACCATCCTTCCTCGTAGAATTCTGACGAATCTCTGATCTAGACGAAGAGAATGAATCTTCTCGTACTGCGTTCTCGTTTGAAGCGAAGCGTCGCTCTCTCTGTGGAAGTCTCTCTCTGTTGTCAGCGACTTCGCGAAGATAGGCAATACGTCTCGCCGAATGTTGAAACGTGCGTCGGATTTATGATTCACGCAGTCGCGGTCCGCGCTGCTCGCATCGGAGCTGTCGTGGTTATACATCGAGACAATTTTTTTCTATTTTTCTCACCCCGGGCACAGTCGTGCAATTTGGAGCCCATTCGATCCCCGCCGTGGTATCGCGTTATTTTCACATCATGCTCGATCCCATTCAAATCGAATTAACGAGCAGCATATACATGATGTCGCTTCATTCGTTCTTTCTCGTTCTTCTCGCAGTTCATCTCGTGATATTTACATGAAGAGAAAAAAACGAGCTCGTCAAAGTATCTAAAAATTTAGCTAGATATAAATTTGAAAATAATTTGGTTTGTACCATTAAATAATTGTGTAACACTCAAACTGGTGGTTTATAGAATATCAAAATCTTTTATTTACGTAGCATTCTTATTATGCTTGAGCATCCTATACATAATCATTTTGATATCTCAACAATGATTTTGACAGTCCAATGATTAATTATTATCCTATAGTTATTTGCAGTATTACTACAACATTACCAGAATGCTGTTACGAGTATATCCAGTACTAAGTTAATAATTTTCAGATACTTTAGCAGAATCGTTCTTTTCTTGTGCCAGCCGTGTGTCGCAATTAAACGCGTTTGTCCCAGCAGCACAAAATTCGCGCTACCTTCGAAGAGATTTCGGAAGATGTCTGTTCCGAGTGATTCGACATCGGCTAGTACCGAAACGGTATTTTCCAATTTCCGGGACGAGGAGAATTCGACGGAACGCTCTCGACGACGGCGGTTCAGTCACGATTCCGTCGTCGCGACTTTAATCGGCCTTTGTCTCGAAGTGCACGGAAGGAAGGAAGCGTTTTTCGCTGCGAAGAGAGAGACGATAAAATTACCCTTAACCTCGGTGAATACATACGTCCGGGGTCAATGACACCCTGTTGTCTCGTTTCCCCTCGTCGCGCATGCGCACGGTTTTGACAGTTTCGCGAAGCGAAAGGAGGAATCTAGGAGCATAGGATACGCTCGCACCGACGCGACGATGCTGTTTTGCTCGTTAATACGGAACAATGATCGGTTTCCGGTCGGCAAAGTGCAGCAGAGTGACGAGATATTCCGTTCAGTGGGACATTCCCAGGCTGGAGAGCAGCAAGAACGACGTTTGACGCTGGATTTAGATAGCATCCCCTGTGCTCCTCTCGTCGTCGTTGCGTTGTACATGGATCTGATATAAGGTACGATTAGGTAGGGAAAGAGATAGAGGAACAGAAGGTGTATATGTTTAAAAGGAAGAGAGACAAACAACGCGAATGTATCGATCGAGCTAGTTGTTTGAAGATTGAGTATTATATGTAAATAACGGAAACTTTAGGTAAAATTAAATACCAATAGCCGTATTTGGAATATTTATTTTACAATTATTGCAAGTTTTTTTTTACATAAGATTATGTTTTTGGACCTGAAGGAATATAGTTCTCTTTCAATGAAAAAGGTTACAACAGTTGCAAAATAAATGTTCTGCTGAAGCCATTATCTGTTTGTAGGTATAAAATTTTTTAATATGATTGATTCACACACATTTACATAGATTTAGTGAGAAATTAAGAATCAATCATATTAAAGAATCTTATAACAGTTGCAAAACGGCTATTGACTGCGTCGCAAATTGTATCAGAACTCCTAATATGATTGATTTATGTACTTCAGATTTAGTGAGGAACTAAAAGAACCAATTAGACACGAAAAGAA
The DNA here is from genome assembly GCF_001594065.2 of Cyphomyrmex costatus. Classification (NCBI taxonomy): domain Eukaryota; kingdom Metazoa; phylum Arthropoda; class Insecta; order Hymenoptera; family Formicidae; genus Cyphomyrmex; species Cyphomyrmex costatus. The sequence goes on along the minus strand of NW_017277148.1, from coordinate 432,106 downwards.
CAGTTTTGCTGAAGTATCTAAAAATTTAACTCATACAGAATTGAAAATAATTTTGTTGGTTCATCAAACTAATTACAGCTCAAGTTGGTTACTAGAATATTAAAGTTTTAAATAGTATTGCTTGAAATTTCTACATGTTGTAATTATTCTGACGTCATCTCGGGCGCCATCAACAAAATTATTTTCGGATCTGTATTTCGTTGAATTTTTTAGATACTTCGGCAAAATCGTTTTTTCCGCGTATTAAAAAATCTTAGCAGTTGCAAAGCTGCTTTTTCTGCTGAATACGGCCATTCCTACCATTCGACCATTCCGATTGCGATAAACTGTTGATACCTAATCAATCGATCGTTTATATTTATGTGTTATCGAATAGAATTATCGCGTCATTTTCTACGAAAAAAACGATTTTGTCGAAATACAGATTCTAAAAATAATTGTGGTGGACATCAAAATAATTATATAGGTCACTTAAACCGATTACTAAAATGTTAAAATTTTTTGTAGCAATGCTCATCGTGCATGAGATTCCTACAAAATTATTTGTATGGTCTAATAAAATCATTTTCAGATCTGTAAGTAACTAATTAGATGCTTTAGCAGAATCGTTCTTTTCTTGTAATCGTCATGATGTTATTTAGTGCAAGCACCTTGGAAAATTTTTACATTTTTAAACCACCAATCTCTACACGCAAATTGATACGAATATTTTTTTTTGCCAATCCGATAACACGCATATAAATAATCATTGAACTTGGACCGCGCAGTTGCGTCGCTCTCGTTTTCCTACCGAGGGGCATTGCCACTGTTTTGTTCGAGGTTTCACCTAATAAAACGTAATGCTCTCGACCATGTATTGCGGAGAAAGGAAAAAGGAGAGAAAGAAAGAGAGAGAGAGAGATAAGCGAAAGATATAATGGACGATATTACATTATACGTCATATAAAGCCGCAATCACGCTAGGTATTGCCGATTGGATTGCCACTGTGATTGGCGATTGATAATTACTTCTCAATCAATTAGAGCAAAACAGTTGATGACTGCTTTGCTCTGATTGGTTGATAAGTAAACGCTAATCATAATAATAATCGAATCGGCAATTGCTAGTGTAATTAAGGCTTAACCGATACTTCTTAAGAGTTATACGTCGTTTATCACGCTTATTAGGAGGAAATAATCATACGAGGGCAGAGGAAACGATAGATTTTTGTATGTATTTTATTGGAATCACGAAAGTCATAAGAACAGTTGGATCGATTGATTGCAGCGAAACGCGTGTCATATTTGGTTGTACAGATAGAAAGACTATAGTTTGATTGAAAGAGGATTTTTTGACGCAAAAGAAAGGCTCGAAAATTTGAGATTTATCGCCAGCCTCTTCGAAGAACCGTGTCGCACACATTGTCACTTGTGTCGTACGTCGATAAGCTATCGGGTGGTGATTGCGGGCGAAAAGGACAAACACCCGCAATAAATTTCAAGCCGAAGTTAAATATAGTAGAACAGCTTCGCCGTTTTTGTTCTTTTTTTTTTTTATCGCGTAAGAGCCCGCGATTGCCAGAAGGTCTTAGTAAAGATGACATTATGTAAAATGTCTGCTTACTATTAGGATAAATGTCAGATTAACGCAAAATCATCATACAGAGCTTTTATTCTTGAAAAATCCTACATGAAAATACAATATACGTTACACAGACGGAAAGAACGAGTTTGCTGAAAATTTAATTAGATACAAATTATATATATAATATTTTAGATATACTCTTTTTTTATATTATAGAAATAAATTTCGTTTGACTGTCAAAATAATTTTTGCATAACATTCAAGCTAATTGCTGAATATTAAGATTTCTTGCAGTATTGCTTATCATGCTTGAGTTTTTATATTCCAATAAAATTATTTTAGATTTTAGATCTCCTCTCTCTCTCTCTCTCTCTCTCTTTCTTTATATCTAGCTAAATTTTTAGATACTTCAAAATCATTCCATGTATTAAAAACAATACTCATATTAAAGCCAGTCTACGTGAATCTTCAGTAAACTTTTTTATGTATGAGCTACAAAGCGTTTAATTTTTTATCGCAAAAATTGATTTTCATAATTGTTTTTTCTTGCCAAAATTTTGGGAAAAAGGGCAAGCGCCCTCTCCTATCCCTCTTTTGACCCGCGTCGTCCATGACAATGTTGCTGCAATGCATTATATAGAATATTTGTGATTTAATTGATCAACACCTAATGAGTTTATGCTATATGGGTCATTTCACCAAGACTTGGGGGGGGGGGGGCGCATTATTTAAACTCTGGTATTCAGTTAAATTTTTAGATATTTCAGCAAAATCATTCTTTTCACGTGCATTATAGATTTTCGATATATGAATTCGAAGGAATACTCGTACAGTTTCAGGAGTCTTTCCTCATCCTCCTACCTCCTTTAAATTAGTCTCGATTCGCGACGTTCTTCTTGCGTTCGCTCTCGTTTCCGCCGCATTCCGCTGACATTTCGCTTTAACGGCGGAACGTAGCGTGACGACGAGGGGGAAACACGTTCGCCACACGCTTATTTGCGAAATTCGATCGCGAAAACAGAAAGGAGAAGGAAGCCACGGCCGTCGGGAACGGAGGAGAGACGGAAACTAGTTCCGCGCGCGGCTAAGATCAATACTTTAAGTTGTGCAAACAAGAGCCGGGCTCGGCGCGGCTCGCGTGCGGTGATTATACGCGCGGCACGGTGCAACGACTCTGGGCCGCCGCGCCGTGCGTTGCAACGGGTGCAACGTGCAATGCCACCACGGCGACGATATCGCCCGATGTCACGGACACGGCGCACGCACGCACGCACGCTCGCTCGCTCGCTCGCTCGCTCCGACCGACCGACCGACAGACCGACCGACCGCGTTGGCTAGGTCAGTGAGATCGGTACACGTACTTTTACAATGCGCGATTACACCGCGGTCACGACTCCGAGTATCTTTCCGTGGATATCGCCGCTGTACACTCGTTATCGTCGGGTCCAGAGTCCAAGATTGGCATTTCGTACGCTCGCATTTGCATAACTTACCGCCGAGTGTTATCGGGTGTCGCGGCCGATTATCGTGAATGCCACCGCTAACGATTCCCCTTACGTATCGCAGATATTTCGCGGTCGTTCCTCGGCCCGCGATAAGGATAGAGTCGGTTGGATAACAGTATCTGACGGACAGACGGATGGACGAACTCGGCTGCGGCCTCGAGAAGAATCGACTCCCTCTGATTATGTGTAAGTGAGTCATCTATTGCGAATTTGTAAACTCGGACGCGCGGACATACCAATCAGAAATTGATCGCGACGCGATTGTTTAATTCCGCGATGATCGTTTTCCTTTCGTTGAAAGCGATGAGTGTCGTTGAAACAACCGGATTGCTCGGTCGCGATAATTATAGGAACAGCACGATAAAATGCACGACTAATGGTATTCATTATATATGTATAATATGTTGATCTACATATATAATATATTGATGAGAATGAAAAATGTATTTAGAACGAGATTTTATATTCATCATGCTGGTGGCACGTCAGAAAAAGTATCGTGACTTTTGAAGTGAATTATTTATACCTTTGAAAATTTTGTGAAAGAATTACAGAATTGATAAATTGCATGAAAAGAACGAGTCTGCAGACATATATCAAAAAAACTTAATTAGAAATAGATCTGAAAATTAATTTAGTCCATGAAAATTATATACATGTTTAATAATTAATAATTATATACATGTTTAATTATATACATGTTGAAATGACCCTGAAGCAATCAGCTTGCGAGTATATTTATTTTGATGATCCAATTCCATTATTTTTAAATTTGTATCTAATTATATTTTTAGATATTTTTGCAATTCTTTTCATGTGCGCTTTGAATATTTTGACTTTCTTGAACGCGCAAATCTCTTTCTCATAAACTGCAAAATAAATTATATATCAATAGCATTATCTTAATTGAAAATAATGCTGTTGAAACAATATAATTTTTTTTAATGTAAGAAATAAAAGTTTGGTAAAATAATTACCAAATATATATTATATACACATTTTGTTTAGCATATTTAGTAAATGATACTAATCATAATAATAATTACTACAGTAATAGATAATAAATAATTATTACTAACCGTTTGGTAATAATTAAAAAAATGAAATTAGCGTTTAATTAGGTTTTGATTATATTGACCAAAGATTTGATGGAAATTACTTCATCGAAGCTTTTTAGTAACCAAATTACATTTGTTCTTCAGTATTGAAATGTAAATAATAAAATAAAGAAGATGCAATTACTTTTCATCATCGGGTTGACGTCATCGTCACCCGACACCCACTAGAATATTTTGCAGGAATATAATTCAGAAATGTGTGGTAAAGGCCACATTTGGCTGTCAACTCGAGTCGAGAATACCTTTTTCCGTGGTCGTAAATCGCTAAGTCTTAAGACGTCTATTTCCTCGCTGCAGTCGCATTGAATTATGACGTTGGAAACGGGAGAAGCCATGTGAACTTTTCACTTGCAATATACGTCGAAATAAATTAATTCTCTTGCGTATTGCACGTCCAATAGTATACATCAATGAAATCTATCGGAAACTCTCCTTCCTTGGTTTGCGATTAGATTATAAATTAAGATCTCGATTGAATTATTATGAAATTTATTATTCTCGAAATTTAAACTCTTTAGATCCTAATTATATCATCGCGTAATTCTAATTTATTATTGAAGTACTAAAGTACTGAACACAATATTTTTAATATTTAAATTATTAATTAATTACTCACTCACGAATAAAAAAATTATATTCTAGTTTTAATTTAGGACTGTATTTCAAGACCGACAAATAATAAAAAGAATCATAGAGCTTGCTTAAATTAAAAATTGTATAAATTTACAAGAAATATTATTATAGGCACAAAAATCCGCCTTGACTAAATATGATATTTAATTTCATCGATTTCCACTTGATATTGTTTAATTAATTGCTGTCTTTTAATATTAAATTGGTCAGTATTAGATTTCTGAAAGGAATGAATTGACCATTGACTTTCTTTACCTCGATGTTCTCTGAGAAAATACGACGTCTTTTGTAAACTTATGAGACAGAAACGACGATCAATAATTCTTGCTTACGAGATCTCTACATGTCAGCAAAACGGTTGGCTATTATTATGACCATTGAAACGTTCGGAGCGTTGACATCGTCGTCGTAAACGTTCTCAGACTTTCGAGAGAAGCATAATAATAAAACATAGGAATCTCTCATGTTCTATAGGGCCACTCGGCAACTACTTTCAGTAGCTCTTCGTACGCCAATTACCTCTTTTGTTTCCGCAATCTTAGGACCATAATAAAAAAAATTTAAGCAGTAAAACGTAAGCAGTAAGCTAATTCACTAATCACAGTAGAAACCTTCAGACCATAACATATAAACAGTAGTATGAGTCCAATATGTTGATTTCTAATGATTGCTAACGTCTTACTTCTTAAGTTTTTTATGAGCCAACCCTTAAAGCTGTTCTTTGTAATTGAGTTTTTTCCGTCTTTCATTTTCTTCTCCTTTCCTCCTTGAAGAGATCGATTATGTCATTCTCTCATTACGGTCAGTCGACTGTAAAGTCTTATCAATATATTTCTACACGATTATGTATTTAATTATAAGTTTTCCTCATATACGTATTTTAAGTATCTTCGTATTGCTCATGTTTGTCTTATCTATCTATACGTAGTTAGACTTTTCTATATACGAATTACGTGTTATGTCATTTTGGCTCCTTGAAATTAATTGGTACCTTTTAATTAGCATAAATGAAATGGGTCTTATAGACAAAGTCTACTATTCGTCTCACGCAATCAGCTGACGGCACCGCAATCCTACTTTCCGAAATTTCAACCGTAATACGTTCCCGGAACGGCTCATCAGTTTAGAACGAATCGAGCATTAATCAGATCGCGGTTAGTGGGCATATCGATTAGTTCTAAATATAGTATCTATCTCGATTTCTTAGTTCAATCTTTCTGTTGTCTTGCTTTTCAAAATTTTCCTGGTATATTTCACATCCATTGTACACACACACACACACACGCGCGCGCGCGCTTGTTTAATTTTAACTTTTCGTTAAAATATTTTGATATAAAAATTATAATATAAATCCGTTCTATCAGCACAATAATATGTATGATGTAACAAAATTGTTTTACAAGTTCTACGAGTTTAAAGTTTTACGGGTAATTCCCACCTTTTCAGTTTTGATGTGGCCGGTGTGGTCAACTCGATTCTCGCATCAAATGACGTGTTAACACTTCAATCGTAACGCGAGTTGAAAGTCGATCACATCGAGGGCCGAAAGTGAAAAAGTAGTAATTGCTCACAAAATTTCAAATCAAAATAATTTGTAATTTGTAAAATAATTTTGTTATATTTACTTCAAATCCCGCAAAAATTATGAATATCTCTATTCTTTAACATAAATAATTTTTCTCGGTAATTATTTTGCTTACAATAAAGTTGTTTAATTTGAGACCATATTTATAAAGTCTATTTTTGTTAGTTTACGATATAAAAAGGGGTGTCTACTTACACGGGGGGATACTTTACCATATATGTGTATATATATATATATATATATATCCTTTCACTGAAAGAAGAGTCTGGCTCTAAATAGCTACTAAATATTGAAATATTTCCAATCAAATGTTAGTTTAATGTAACGAGAGAAAACTAGTTTTAAATAAAAACTTTTCTAAATATATAAATAAATAAATATATATAAATAGTTTTAAATTTAATAAATAGTTTTAATATATAAATACTTTCTAAATAGTAAGTATTACGATTAGTTATATTATATCTATAATACTTAAATATTTAGAAAAGTAAAATTTTTAAAGAGTTTTTAACTCCTTGCATACCAGGTTACAGTTTACAATGGAAGTTGGTACAGATGGAAAGATTAGTTTCTTAGACACAGTATTAATTATTGAAGATAATAACGTAAAAATTTTCTATCACAAAATGATATGGAATTTTTACCAAAATTATATTCCAATATCATACGGTCTCTTTCCCCTTCCAATTAATACCTTTCGGTTTCCTTTTTGTCTTGTTGTCATTGTGTTGCGGTACTTCGTATAAAAATCGTCTTTTAAATATTATGTCAATCATTTGCAATTTGCTCCATTCGAATCTCATGATATTTTTTCATTTAACAATATGTATCATTATTTTCATTATTGTTTTTTCTTTGTGTGACGGCAGTTTAACTTCATTATAATTTTACTTTATACTGCGATACTTTTTAGATAATAGTAATTCAACAATTACGGCGCAACCGCCGTTTTTTTGCGACTTTTCGACTGATCAACAAATTTTAAATAATGGACAACCATAATTTTGATTCGACGTTTATGATAATTGATTACAATTTTTCAAGCACCTAATGAATAACACAATGTTTAAGAATCTTTCGTATTTATTGTAAATTTCCGTTAAGAATTTTATCATTTGTTAACATTGAGAATTTTTCCGATCGCGGTGTCGGAACGTTTGTTATGTTATTTGTCATTCATTTAAATATATAGGCTGTATGTTTACATCGTGCGCTTAGTCCGCGACCTTCGTGTGTGGAAAAAAATGGTTTTGTTTAAATATCTAAAAATTAAGCTAATCTCTAAATGCAAAAATCTCTGAAAATAATTTTATATGTAGGACTAAAATATCAAAACATTTCGCAGCTCACAAATTTCTATCTACCTAAATTTTTAAATACTTCAACAAAATGTTCGTGCAAATATATTCCTCCGCATTAAAAATGTAGCGATTCCGTTTTCCGCGCTCTCGTCATTCTGCTGCTTAACTACCAAGTTTACGAAGTTTACCGTTTACACGTTAGGCACGTAGAACACACGCAGATCGGTTATATGCACATCCGCTAATATAGATGACGAAGAAGGAAGCTGTCAGTGTATTTTAAGCAATATACATATACTGTCAAACGCAAGTGACAGCACATAAATTTATCCCGACATGCGAGGAGAAAGTTTACATCGTAATTTCATGAGAATGAGGCGAGGCGAGGAGATCAGCGCGAGCTTCGAGTTGCCTTCCGAGTTGCCTTCAGTATTGATGAAATCATAGAAGCTCGGGAGCTATCGGTATTTAGCGGTAGATGTATATTGTGCAGCTGGCGCAAGTCCGGAGCGCCTCGAGCAACGCGGATCAGCCTATGAAGGGCTCGGTTAAACGAGGACCGAATGCACGTCGCGGTCACGGGGAAGGTAGGAAGGAAGACACAGGTAAATCGCCAGTCGCAACCGGTAAATCGCAGGTCGCAAGTCATCGGAGCGGCAGAGGGAAGAGCGCGTGCCGCGGGATACACGTGTGCGTGCGTGCGTGCGTGCGTGCGTATGTGCTGCCGGGCCTAGGCCGTGCCTACGACCTCTCTCTAATAGAACGAACGCATGCCAGTCATTGGCCGGTATGGTCTAGGCGATGGGCGGGGATAGGCTTCATCAGCTTCATGGGTGTGTAGTGCGTGAATCGCGGGGCACAGTGTCCCTTTTTTCCTCCCCTCCGTCTCTCCCTCTCTCCCCCCCCCTCTGTCTCTCTCTCTCTCTCTCTCTCTCTCTCTCGCTCCGTCTGATGCTCCCACATGCCGATTACTTCGCTACCACGTCGCCCCTCCTCCCGCTGCGTTGCGATGCATTGCGCTGCACTGCACTGCGCTGCATTGCGAGGTGCAACTGCATCGCGCGGCGCGGAGCGGCTCGATACTCACCTCGGACGAAGGTCCTTCGTCCTCCCGGTGTTTCGCCCCGCAAGACAGGATTGACCAGTTCCGTCCGGACGGAGAGGCTGGAGGAATATATATTCAGATATACAGTGGCTGGAAAAAAGTATCTCCGCACAAAAGCTTTCTCGGAGTAATTTTTACGCCGGAATGAGATGCATTTCTCTTTTTTTTTTTTTTTTCGTTTTTTTTTTCGCATCGTAATAAAGTGTGTCGTTTCTGTCGGAATACATTTTGTTCTCGTTGTTAGTATATTGAGAAACACATACATTATGTATACCTACTCTCGATGTTGCTCGTAATAACATCTTTTTTGTGCACAATCATTTCAAAGAAGATTGCAGTCTGCTTAATTTACCTACTGTAATTAGACTCCTAAATCGATAAACAATGCCTCCGCATTTTCAATTTATTTTTCATCTAAATATACGGTTTTATCGAAGTATCTAAAAATTTAGTTAGATAAAGAAAAATAATTTTGTTGGACCATCAAAATATATAATTATATAGCAGTTTCGTTGAACGCTGTTTTAGGATTCTTTAATGTGTGAATAGTTTATACATTATATAAGATTTAGATTTAGTGAGAAATTAAAAGGAACCAGTCATAAGATTGTATAAATATGAATATCAATTACAGAAAAATAGTTCTGCTAAAATATCTAAAAAATTTAGATAGGTACAGATCTTTCAAAATAATTCTGTTAAATCATCAAAAAATAATTGTGTAGCATGCTCAAACTGGTAGAATGTCAAAACTTGTTGCAATATTATCATCATGCTTGTGCGTGCAACATAATTACTTTGATGGTTCAAATTATTTTCAAACCTATTTAGCTAAATTTTTAGATAATTCCGCAAAATCATCCTTTCCGTGCGGATCAGCCGCCTAAACGCGATGGTTAGATTTAAAAAATGTAGCCAGAGATACAGATCTGAAAATAATTTTTGTTGGACCATCAAAATAATTAGGTATGTGGGAAACTCGAGCATGATGAGCAATGCTGCAAAAAACTTTTATATTTTAGCAATCAACTTTAACAATCAACAGATCACAATTCTATACATAATTATTTTGATAATTTAACGAAATTATATCAGATCTGTGCAGCTACATTGTTAGATATTTTACAAAATCTTTTCATGTAGTGATTTAATGATTCTTACTTTTTTTCTCGTCTCATTCTCTGTTCCAATTATATATTGAATGTGTTATTCAATGTTTCGCAATCTTGTTGCATGCTTGATAACTGTTAAAATCATTAATGTAATTGTTTAATAGATTTTTTTATTTCGATTATTGAATCTTATTTAATATAAATATTGAAATATTCGTTTAATACAATACAAATTTGTGCCATATTTATTTCAATATCTACACAGATTTAGACACATTAATGATTTGTAGATTAAAACAATTCAATTTGAAACGCCCAAAGAGATTGTAAGAAAAGCCTGTTTATCGTAACAAATATTCATTAGTGGAATAATACATATAATAATACAATAGAAAAAGGTTCTTAAGAAACTATAAATGACAAAGCATACGGCAGAAACGATAATTTTAAAAGCCGCTGTCGCCTCGAAGCCGACCTCAAGAATTCGAATACAAAATTGTTATCCTACGAAAGAATCAACGTTGATGCTCCCCCTCCCCCAATCGCAGGGGCCATTCGCCTCCGTCGACGATCGTTTGCGCCATATGGACCCTTAACGATATAAAACGCGCGGGAGTTCCACCTGTTTCGCCCAAGACGGAAGGGTGGGAGGGGACAGGGGAAGGTCGGGTCGTTTTTCAAGGGGTTAAATCGATTATCGTTTCCCAGTTGGCGACCTCACCTCCTTCAGGTATTACTCGCGTGGTAGCCGGGGGTGAAAAACGACGGGGCCTGAGGCCTTCGACCGGACTGCTGTCCGGAAATGAATTTGCCGTATATGAACGTTAATACACGGGCGCACACATGTGCCGTGCACGTAGAAAAGCGCGCGTGCAGAACGTGGCGATTGCGAGCTCGGCGAGCGCGTCGTGTTGCTATGGGGACGCTTCTTCTGTCCGTACTCGCGGTTCTCGTTTCTGTCTCTCCTCCTCCACATCCTCCTCTCATCCTCCTCCCTTTCTCTCCCGCTTCTCGCACCGCAGTTCTCTTGTCCGATGCACATCGCCCCCTTTTCTACTCGTCTCCTTCTCTCTCTTTGTCCCTTTGTCTCTCTTTCTCTCTCTCTCTCTCTCTCTCTCACTCTCTTTTTCCTCTTCGTCTCTTGTGGCTCGCCGGAAAAATGCGTCTTCTCTCGCGGCAACGTTCCTGCATCTGTCGCGTCGCCGCCGCATCGTCGGTATGTTTGTTGCGCGCGATTTTAATGATTCAGGAACCAAAGGACATGGTGGTCGATGGTATGTTATATTCACGGACGAAGCGTCAGGAATACATCCGCGTCCCTTTGGCGGAACAAACGTGCGATAAAGAGTCGCGACAATGATGTCGTATCAGTGAAGAGACAACGTGTTCGGAATTTACAAAATTTTACTTCTAACTTTGTACTCTTTTCCTTACTCCCAGTCGACACAACGAAGTTAATCCCTCATTGATCTAACGCGATTTCTTTATAGCCGTTTTTAATACTGATTGATGACACACACACAAATCTGGACACAACTTTTTTAATAAATAAAATAATATAATGACAGTACAATCCAGTTTGAATCTTATCTTTCTCTAAATTTATCTTGGGATTTCTTTCAGTTTTTCAAACAATTTTTTAATATTTTCTATTTGTGCTGTAATAATATGAATTTATTATTCGTATTGATAAATTACAGTATATATAAAGAGTCTTAAAATTATTTTTTAAATAAACGTATCTAATGCATTTTGAAATTCTAATACATTTATTTACAAATTCTAACAAATAAAATAATATGTAACATAAAAAGAGGACGATTTTACTGAAGTGTCTAAAAATTTAACTAGATATAGATCTAAAAGTAATTTTGTTGGACCATTAAAATAATTACGCAGAATGTTTAAACGTTAATGATGATATTACAAAAAATTTTAACATTCTAGCGTTCAATTTACTTTTTAATGGTCCAAATATATTAAATTATTTATAGATCTGTATCTACCTAAATATTTAGATACTCCAGCAAAACTGTTCTTTCTTTTTGTGTATATCATCAATCAAGATCTTACTACACATCTTATATTGAGAAAAATATCTCGTTAAAAATGAATAAACCAGAACATTTTGATTCGCTCATTTCCAACCCAGAATCCTAATTGATTCAACCAGATATTTTTTTTTCATTATTGGAATTAAACACAAACGGAGGCACGTTTGCGTTACTTTTATTTCTGTGAAAAAATAATTATACATTAAATTCCTGGTACCAAGTCGATGACGAGGTCGAAGCTTATTTCGGTAGCAAAAGTACGATAAGATAGAATGACGTTGTTTGCCTTGCCCGCGAATGTACATATTTTCAGCCAAGTATACACGGATTTACAAGATTAATTGCGTAATCGAATGATTTCGTAACGCCTTTCTGCACATAACGTGCGACGGGCGTTTTCCGTCGTTAAATCAAAACCGTTTGATATTTGATATTTTCACAACGACGCCCACAATAACAACAAATAAAAATAGCTTAAAACGGTCAAGTGAAAAAGTAGCTGATACGCCTTTTATGTCTATTACAAGACAAGAAAACAACAGTTTTTCGTGGAAGTAAACTTAATTCCGACCGAGTGCAATATAATGTTGGCGCTAATTCTCTTTTTCATCGGTGCAGCTCGGTGCACTCATTAACGAAAGCTCTAACCATTGTATGACGTCTTCCTGCAACTAACGACGGCTTTATATATAAATAAAGCACGGCCAACTTTCCAGGAAACTCGGCATCTAATTCTTTCGGGGCGGAAAACGTCGCGATCTGCAAAATATAGCACAACGGCCACTCTTCATCTGTACATTACACCGCTGCCTTTTTATTCCATAAAAAGAACGTTCATCTTTCATGTTGAAAAAGAGAGAGAGAGAGAGAGAGAGAGAGAGAGAGAGAGAGAGAGAGAAATACATTCTCCGCTGCAAGAATAGCCACCGTAAATCGCGGCGCTACGGTTTTTTTTATCGCTTTCGCAAATTCATCCGGCGTGACTGTCAGAATTCGCAGCTCGCTCGGTGTCGCCAGACGGCGGGCCTATACGCAATCGAGAAAACTTGGCGAATTTACGACACGTGAATTGGCAGAACGACGGGGACACTCTCGCCGCTAACTGTTCGTCGAACGCGCGACAATTTCGCCCGGCCGGACCGTAATTTCACGCGGGGCCAGGAGAGGAACCGAGAGGGAAAGGGGTATCCCGCGACGGGCCCGCCCCTGAGACTCAGTTCATTCACACGGTCGTGTCTCGCTAAATATAATATAGCGGTGACCCCCGGTTCCCCGTTCGTCGATCCCCTCGCGCCCTCTTCTTCCCGAATCAGCCGCACTCTCACTCTCCCTTTTTCTCCCGCGCTTTCTTCCTTCTCTCTTCGATATCCCCTGAATTCAACGCCCCTCTGATTACGCGTCGCCCTTTCGCGCCCCCGCACACCTCCCGCCTGCGCCCACCTCTTCCGACCGCGCGCTTATACGGCCCTGCCGCCCTTCGGAGGACCCTGCCTGCGTCACGGAGGAACGCGAGATGCATCTCTCTCCGTTGTGATCCCGCACTTTTTAACAACTCTGATCGAGTAACGATATTTAACATACGGCGGCGCGTTATTGCAGGCTGTCGATATCCACTCACCGCTATTTAGCACTATCTCAGATTTATGACGTCAGAAGCGAGAAAACCTGGCAATGACAAAAATTCTTGCAAAAGTTCTCGCAATCGATGGAGCAGACTCATAAAATATAAATTATGCTTTGTTTCGGGAGGAACAAAAATTAGTTTTGTTCTGTAAATAAATAAAATGTTTGTTCTATTTTTGCAGTTAATCGGTGAATCGTAACAAAACTTTGCTTTGAATATTTAAAATTACATATAACAGCATTTATAGATTTTTGTTATTTTTTTTTATTTATTTTAGTTTATAACAAAAATAATAATAATGAAGTATATAAACTACAAAAATGTGTTGTTCGATCAAGATAGAATGTTATATTTAATATAACTTTCACACGTATATGTAATTTTAATAAAGGTATAAATATTAATAAACATCTGCGTATCATACCTTTTTAATTATCGAAACAAAAAGACAAGAAACAAAATTTTGGTGTCGTATCGGTTCTATCGATTATAAATTCTGTTTTATATTGATATATTTTGCAAAATTTTTGATCATGTATTTCTGGCCTCTGACGTCACAATCTGAGGTAACAGTGACGAGTAAACAAGTCTATCATTTCAATTTAATCCCTCCGCGCATTTATATTTTATCGGCACTTCCCAGTGTAGTATTCGTAAGCATTTATTAATAAACAAAAACAAAGCCGAGCGGCTAATTGCAATTGGATCACAATAAGAATTCGCAATTCGCAGCTTGCACACGAAAATTCACTTTCTGCATATACATCCAGACGGGGGGCTGCGAGATAATAATTTATTTTTCATATTCTTGCCCGACTAGTTTAGCGTCTCGGGGTTCCTCGCCGCGGATCCTGGAGCATCTTAAGCCTTATTCACAACGCCAGTTGAGCGCATTCTCGCTGTCGTTGTCAAAGCACCGTGTTCGCGAGAACGCGAAGCACGCACGTGTTTAACAACTACCGTTCGTTTTTACTAGAAATAAAATAAAATTCTTCCCGTATATTCGATGCATTTCCGATGTTAGGTGCGATAATAATTTATTCACGCAAGAAAATCGTTAGCATACGATTCGTATAAAATATTCGCAGGTAGCAAGAAAGATGATTTGATCTAAGCAAATCGAGTCTTTTTTTAACTTCGAGATTTATTTAATTATAATAGGATATAATTTAAAATTAAAGTCTATGAATTTCGCTTTACGATATTATTAATATATATATAATAATAATTATTATACATAATATTTTATTTTATTCACTAATTTATTTATGCAGCTTTTCATTTATATTTTCTGTATTTATTTAATATATTTTGTATGTTTCGTATATTAGATTTATTTTTAATATTTTATTATATTTTTATTTAATATTTATCATTATATATATATTTGTTCGAAACAAATCAATACGGAGATAATGAGCGATTTAACGGAGTTTCGCGTCGGAATAACAGCCGCGTAAAATTCTACGCGCGAACCTCAGCGCGGCGTGATCGGACTCTTGGAAACGGCGCCTTACATCCCTTAGGCCCGGAGCAGCGAAGAACAGCAGAGGCCATTAAACTGTCTACGAACGAGGATGCAGGGGATTTTTACAACGTCCGAGAGAGCCTACCTACTCTCCGCGCGCGCTCCTATATTCTTCTTGCTCCTCTTCTTCTCCCCGCTTCTCTCTTTCTTCATTTCTCTCTCTCTCTCTCTCTCTCTCTCCTCTCTCTTCCCTCCGCTCTCTTTCTCTCTCTTTCTTCCGCTGGCTTCTTGTTTCTCGTAGGACCCACGGACTTTTTCTTCTACGCCCTTCTGATCTCCGCGGCGGCCCAGCAACGGCCCAACAACGGCGTCGCCGAACCGGGGCCGGAGTCGTCGCGAAAAGAAATCCTTAACGCGACCTTCCCGAATATTCGAAACTTGTCGAACGCTTTCAATGAATCTTCATCGCTTGTCAATTACGAGTACCGACTTTACGAGTATCTCTCTAACGAGCCGTTCATTCGAAACGAGGATTTGACGCTTATCTAGCATCACGTAGACGTGCATGCGAGCGAAACGGACGAAAAGTCTTTCATCCGTTCTAAAATACAGTTTTAATCCTGACTTCAGTCCTAATAACGAAAGGAACTTTAATGATTACCAAGAGATAACTCTAAAAGATAACGTTAATACACTTTTGTAGGAAGAGAACGGTTTTGCCAAAGTATTAAAAAATTTAATATCTACATTATTTAAAAATTTAGTTATAGGTATAACAGAGATCTGAACATAATTTTATTGGACCGTCGGAATAATTATATAGAATGCTTCATTGAAAAAAATGCTCTGTTTAAACCAATCAAAGAGCCCGACAAGAATCACATACTTTGTATCATAACCAATGATTATCGTAAAAACCAGAAATTCTGTTTGATCTCACTCTTGTTGAGCCTTTTCGATGGTTTAATCAGGATATTTTTGTTAGATATTGATGACAATGTTGCAAAAAATTTTAACGTTCTAGCAACCATCCTTACGAAAAACCTTATACCGAATTTATTACTCTAAAAGACAGTAATTAATTACTTATTTAAAGTACTAAACAACAGTGCTTTTAGTACTTAAAATAAGTAATAATAAATTACTGTTTCTCTCTCAGTCTGAGCCAGTATTAGATTCTTAAGAGCAGTTTAAGAATCCTGCATAATTAATTCGATGATCCAAACAAAATTTTTATCTGCGTGTTAGTTAAATTTTTAGATACTTAAAACTATTTTTTCTATATAGCGAAGTAAACTCCGATCACTAATGTCAATTTGCATCTCCACAGGTTTGCCGCCGGTTTGCCAGACTCCTTCGAACCCGCTGGACCAGGTCCTCCGCAGGATTTTTGAACCAGGATCTCTACATGGATAGATTCCGGGGGACGATGATAGTTATCGGCTATACTTGATGACACTAACCCGTAGATCCGAACTTGTGGGCTTTTTTATATGCATACCGCAAGCTCCTATCTACCGGTACATGTAGTCAGGCCGGCGTTAAAACTTTTCGACGGAATCCTCCTCCTCCTCCATCATCCTAGTGGTGATAGTGGTGGTGATGATGCGGTATCATCAACACCATCCTCCGCAGCATCATCACCGCCATCATCGCCACCAATCTCCATTCCCCCCAAACGCTCGCACGGCACTTCCGGTTATCAGCAACAGTCTTCTTGAGTAATTTCCTGGCACGTGAAAAGGGCATCATGTTATTCATCTGCTGGCCATTAAAGTACAATCGACGTGCGCCGTTAAAGTTAAGAAATAACGTCAGTCTAAGTCAGATTAACTCTACAAAGTTATCAAACCTGCTGACGTTTTGCGCCGATAAAAAACGCTGTTTTTATGTATGATATATTGTAAAGCGATATTTTGTAATACAAAGCGCCTCTACCTCCGAGATCCGGAGGTGTTGAGGATCTTCTGTGCGACGAAAAATTTTTGTAAACATTAAAGGTTTGTTTTTTATAGCTTGACTAGTGTATACTCTGAACTTTTCTTACAAAAATCTGAATACTATCCAATTTGTTATTGAAAAACTGTAATTATTTATTTGGAGTACTAAAAGTATTGAACAACAGTGCTTTTGGTATTTAAGTAATTAATTACTGTCTTTCAGTATTATATATATATATATATATAAATTAATTCAATAGATTTCTGTAAGGATTAAAGTGAAGTAGATGTGTTCGATATTTGGCAAAAGTGAGAAGAAAAGTTCTACGCACCAGACTCCATTGCAGCAATAAAAAACAAATCTCAAAAAAAATTGCGAGCCGTAACTACGATCAACGTATTTGACAGCGTGATAATGTATCAATTGAATTGTATATCGTGATTTAATTGTATATTGTCAATAGATGCGAGTCGTGAATTCGGATGCACCGAATCGAGCGCGCGAGATTCGCTCGATGAGTTGAGCGTGAGAGAGTGAGAGAGAGAGAGAGAGAGAGAGAGAGAGAGAGAGAGAGAGAAAGATGAGGCGAAACGACTTGTCGAAAAGTCGGTCGGGTGGCGAGTTAAGGGCGAGGAGAAGAACGGCGGATACACGGAGCGGCGGACGAAGGAGGAGAAGTCGACCGCGACGACGTCTGGGTGAGGTAGTAGGTTGTATAGTAGGGAATGGAAATTCGCGAGATACGAAGTCCACTGTACAACTTGCTAACTTTCCCAGTCGTCGGCGCTTCAACGTTGCTGACACTGCACGGAACCGCTCCCGAGACATCCGCGCCGCGAGGAATCTCTCCACGGAGGAGGGAACGGCTTCTTATTTTTCTTAAAATCCTTTCTCGAATGTACAAATCGGCGGGGCCTTGCGCCTTACATGAATGTGCACGCGTAATATTTTCTCTTGATGTAAATGCGTACGGACGTATGTGTGTATGTGAACATATAGGAAAGAACAGTTTTTGTGTGTGTGAAGTAGCTAAAAATTTAACTAGATATATAGTAGATTTGAAACTAATTTTGCTTGGCATCAAAATAATTATATATGACATTCGAACTGATTGCTAGAATATTAAAACTTTTTGTAACTGTCTGAGATTCCTGTATAATTATTTTGATGATTCAACAAAATTATTTTTAAATTTGTATGTGTAGCTTTTAAATACTTCAGCAAACCCGTTCTTTCCGTGTGCGTGCGTGTAAGAGGGAGAATAGCGTTTCGCAACTGTTTTCTTGCGAATGAAACAAGGCGCGAAGGATTTCTTTGAGAAAAATCCTTTTGTCTCGAAATACATCGTCCATTTATGTACTCTCTTCTTTATTATTGCATAACGAGTGCAAGAAATGTGTTTCTGTTTCTTCATTGGCACTTCCTTGAACGTTTTTCGTTCTCTAAGCGCGAATTTGATATTCATAGTTCGTTCTTATCTTAAATGTCTTTGAATAATGTCTCAAGATGCTAATATGGCTTTGTGATTGGAGTCGGTATTTATAGTCAATTTTTATTTCAAGACTGTCTTAAGACGCTAATGCGACCTTCTGATTAGTTCATGACACTTTAAGACTGAACTTAAGACAGTCTAGAATATAAGAACTGACTGTGAGAATATCGGTCTGGCTTACGTTATCTTAAGACTGTACTAAGATGGCTCTTAAATATAAGAAGTGACTATGAGTACCGGCTCTAGATTTAATTAGTGATTCTGCTCGAGTTAGATGGAGCTCAGCCAAAGCGCGGCTCACCAAAACTCGACGAAACAGTTTTCTCGGCCTCTACTTTTGTCGCCACGATTCCTTCGAGAGATCTCGAGGTAATAATTCGCGACGCACTGTCCAGGGCAGCCGTGAATTTGCATAAGATCCTCTTTGCAAAAGAGAAAGGGCGGAATGATCGCGGAGCGCGAGGGTGAGATGAAGAGAATGAGTGGTGGTAAGCGTGTGTGAGAATGAGAGGGAGAAAGAGAGAGAAAAAAAGGGCAATGGCGGGCGGGCTGATTGTAAAGCCTGCCGCGTCGCCGGTTCCCTGAGACCCTAACTTGTGACGTCGCGTCCGATATCTCACAGGCTAGATTCTCTGGTATTGGCGATGAGTGCTGCCTTTTGCCGATCAAAAGTCAGTCCTAGCAACAGAGATACAAACGTCATCGCGTTTCGACTTGCCGCGCCGCACGTATTCTGCGTATTTTTTTCTTTTTCCTTTTCTTCTTTATGTCTCCGCATTGCTGTGTGATTGAGAGAACGAATGTTTATTTGATTCTTTATTAGACTCAACAGAAACTTGCATTGATTTCTCTTTCTATATCGGCTTGTACTCCTTTAAATTATCTTATTCAGCTATTAAAAAAATACGAAAAAGAAGATAAAATAATTATTACAAATTGATATTAAACATCAGAAAGAATTCTTATATTTTGCCCATTTTAACACATACCAGATTTAAACAAATTTAAATAGAAAGATAATTTCGACATTGATCCCAAAAATCATTAGATGTTAACAAAAGCTTAAATTTAATTCCACTTCCAACTTGCAATTAAACAAGGAATACGCTATCGTGTGATATCGACAGAACTATGCAAAAAGATACATAAATTACATTTTATAAAGCATGTCGTTTATTTGAAAATTTTAGATTATAATAACGTTTTCACGTTTTTATCACGTCTTTTATTGAAGCATATTTTATAAAATATTTATTTTTTCGTCTTAGAATTTTATACATAATATTTATGTAGATAATAAAAAAATATATCAATATCGATTAAATCGTTTAACAACTTTGCCATACAACTGTTTTTCCTGTTATATATAACTTCTTTTAATCAACGGGACGATATATCTAACGTGAAAATTTTATAATACGTTACCTTGAGTTTTCGATCGTAGTAAAACTCAAACCTCGAATATTTGTTTTTTTTTTTTTTAACAAGAATATGAAGGTAATTATACAATATTATCCATATATAAATCCATAATAATATATAAATGCCTCATAAAAGTCCGTATGTAAATCCATAACGCTACGTAAACTGAAATATGATCATCAGCATAATTTTCGAGTTTTAATATTACCTTATCACGTACGCTTATATACTGCAACGTCTAATAAATACGTCTAACTTATACCGAAAATTTATTTTATATAAATATTAATAAATTGAATTTTCCATGGCTTGTTTATGAAATTAATACTCGCAAAGTCACCAACTTAATTCATTCGAAAGACATGCAAAGAAATTCATAAAGAATGAAGAAATAACGCGGAAATATCTAATCGATAGACTATCAAAAGTAATTGTTTCTTGAAGAGATTTTGTAATATTATAATAACATGCTACAGAGCTTTTTTTCAAATATACAACATTTAAAATAATATCAAATAATAGTGGCATCAACATGATGAGAGAGAGAGAGAGAGAGAAAATGCTTGCAATAAAAGCTTTTTTATTATTAGCAGTAATCGAGAAAATATGATTTCATCAGAAATATCGTCTCCCTTCCTCAACGAGTTTACTCAATTCTGCCGCTGAGTAACCCAACAACTGTTTTAAGTCACAAACAAATTTGTAAACGAATCGCTTGCCATGTACTTTAGAAATCATGTCGCCATCGTAATAATACCGAAGAGCTCTACTCAGTTTCTCGTAATTCATCGACGGCTTATTTTTTCGAGCTCCCCACAATTGCGCCACTACTTCCGGCTGATTAAGCTTAAATTCTCCTTCAGTCCCTACCCATTGAATCTCGTTTCTATATTCTTTATCCGTTAATAGTTCTAACAAAAATTGCCACAATTGTATCTGACCGCTATTAACGGTTCGACTAGAACTGGCAATAGTGATGGAAGTCGGATCGACATTTTCTAACGGTACGTTAACTACACGTGACTGTTGGTTTACGGTAGGCTTCGGTTTTGTTACTTTCTGACTTCGTGTTTTAATAGACTTCTCTGCAACACTTTCATTGGATAAATCCTGTACATCTTTTTGTACAACGGCTGCAAGCAAACAGCAAAAAATTGATCAAATAAATATAAAGTAAAAGCCAACTATCTTATTAAACCGTGTAATGCTGTATTTCTTATAAACATACCAACGAATTTGCATTTTCTAAGAAGTTCAAAATGTGTCCAAAACACATCTCCTGGATCGAGAGGCACTTTTGCATGAAACTCTTCCATTGTAAGGTTACACAATTGCTCTCCGGTAATATTCCAATCAGCCAAACGTAACGATATTAAATTAAATTGTCTAACAGCCCATTGCAACCAATGTTTCACGTGGGTTTCGGTCCAGTCTCTTGGATCATTTGGTATTTTTAATCGCTCCTTTTTTCCCCAAAAAATATTTTGCAAGAATATTTAAAAGAATAATAAAATACTAATAATATAAAACTTGTTTTGTAGTACAATAAATACTCTTCCACATTTAAGAATGTAGGAATTCAAATCATAAAAATGAATAATCACAAAAATCAAAATAAAAGAACAGTATAATCAACAAAGTTGCATTTGAACTTCTAAGGATTTTTCAAAATTTACACAATTCCCACAAGCATTTTTAGATCAATAATTTATATAGGACGTTTGACAATTTATGTAGCCATAACTGCAGAAATGAATTCAGTTATTACTGAAGACAAAGAGTCTGTATAAATGTTCAATTTGTTTTGTAAATAATAGGGAATATATTGTTTAAACCACAGAGTTATGTCTATGAAATAAAAGTTTGATATGAATAAAGCAAGCACAAAATCATATTTCCTTTACATATGATTCATAAAATAAAATACTAATCATATGAAATATGTATATTTCACATACATATATAAAAATAGTATTTTAATTACAATAGTTTATACTGAAAGCATTTTAATTACCTGGTCTTTTTTATACTGCGCATCTATCATCCACTTTATGACATTCGATTTGTTTTCCAAAGCAGTAGCCACCGGTACTATGTCACAACAAAAATATCATCTATTACAATAACATCATTTTGATAAAAAAAAAATAAGCATATATGCATTTATACATACAATTTTCTACAACTTCAATGAAATCATCTGCTGGCTTAAGAACGTCTACTATATTAATACGTTTCTGCATTGGTTTTATTTGTACATTAATCTGAACCAGTCCTTCTCCCTGGACACATTGATCAACCAAATTCTTGTGACTTTCCAGCTATTATAACAAGCAAAAAATATAAATTTCAGGCTAAAAAAGTATGCCTAATCTTTCATTTGTTCTACAATAAATTTCTCAAGTTTGTTGTTGATTGATTACAAGATAGAAATTCTTTTCTATTTTACGACCAATCAACATACTTCAAAAATGTTTCATACAACAAATAAAATATTTAGTTTATGAATATATAAGATATCTCTCATGATGATTGTATTAATGACAGAATTTTAAAGTAATTTCAAAATGAAAATTCTAATATTAACCAAATTGGCACATAGTTGAGAAAATTGAAAAAATTTTGCAAAAATTTGCTTATTAGCATTACTACGTACTAAGATTTGTTTTGACCAAAGACAAGATTTCTCATAATACTAGAAATATATACTGAGATTAGAATAGTTTCTGAAAGAAAGATACTTAGGTCCATATTCAGAACACGTTCTTATTGATAAAAGCGCACTTTTATCTTTGAAATTCTATAGTGTAACGTAAACTATAACATGTTAGAGCACTAATATTGTTGTAAGCACGCTCTGAATACAGGCCTTAAATGTTGACCATTTAAATTATCCTAAAGTTTACTAAGGTATGACAAATTTTATATATACAATAATTTTCAATTTAAAATATAATAATTAGGAGCTAATAATGGTTGTTATGAAAAATTGGGACCAATGTATGATACTTGTCACTTACCATCTGTGCATTTTGTAACCAAAATGAATAATGTTTTAAATCTAAAGAGAGCCTTTCCTCCAAGAGAGTCCTTAACATGGATAAGGGTTCTCTGATGTCCATGTGCTGTATTAGAACACCTTCGTTGCAATACTCTCCGTTTAAGGAATTCTCCAATGAGAAGCTAGGCTCAACTTCTAGATCAGAACTTTCTTGTTGCAACTGTGCCATGATGTCGTCTTCAGATGAAAATATCGCTTCTGGTTCCATCTTTATTCGCCGTATCATAGCGTAATCAGAATAGTCGTCGGTGTCAAAACTAAACAAACAATAAGAAAATATAAATACCTTAGAATAAAATATAGATCCATAGATCAGGTTATACCTAAAGATGCGAAGATATAAGCTCTCACGTTAACCTTTTTTCAGAATTTTTCCGGTAATTTTCCAGATCCATATCAATCAAACAAGTGTTTAGATTGCAAAGCTCTTTGTCTATGCTAATATTCTCAACAATCTTTCAACAAAAAGTCATCCGCGTCAGCACAGTCTCGTAACGTTTATTTTTGCGATATGGGAATAGGATATGATTGGGATATGATGGGATATTGGGATACAGGAATTAGGAACTAGAAATGATGAAGATTGAAGGCGTGAACCGTGAACCATGATTGAGGAAGATGGGACTACGTATGTATCACTAGAGTCCCTATATAGGGACTCTAGTATCACCATGAAGGAAGATATAGGTAGAGTCCTAGATATTAGAGAAGCGCAACCGATGTTCCGCGTCCTGATTAGCTGACTGTCAGCCAATCATGACATTCATTCGGTGGTATTAAAAATGGCTGACTAACAGACGATTGGTGGATTTCATATTTCGTCTGCAAACGACGCCATTTTTATTACTTTTCTTAGTAATTTTGCGATACTGACTTAAGCCGGTTGCGCTTCTCTGATATCTAGGACTCTATGTCGTAGATGGAAAGCAACCTTTAAGTTTCTAGTGATTTTAGCTTGCTTTTAGTTTTATAAGCGAGCGCCAGTTTGCATCACTGCTATAACTTTCTTTTCCGTGATGACCGTGACTTCCGTTTCCTTCTCCATTGTACTGTAGCACGTTGCTGAGGTATGTAAAATCGTCGATTCATTATTTTTATAATATTTTAATAACTAATTTCTGTTATTCATCCTAGAGATTCACGATGTGTTGCAATTTTATATAAAAATAATACAAAAGTTGTGTATTAGATAATTACTTTAAACTATATCGAATATTATGATACCATGTGCCTTCAGATAATTGAAAGTTCGTTAGCATCAGAATATGTGGCATGTTGATTAGTTTATATTCTTTGATTAAATATGTAGTACGTTAATAAGAAAAATATGTAATTAGATTTCGCTTGTTTTTTACAATGCAAAGTTTAAAGAAATTTGGTTTAAATCGAGCAATAATAAAATGTTTTTATAAAATAAATTTCAATTTTACAATGTTAGTATGTTAGGTAGGTAGGTATGTATGTATGTATGTTATGTATGTTATGTTAGGCTCGGTTGCACCAACACTTCTTAATTTTAAGCAAGACTTAAAACTATCTCGTTTAGAAGTCGGAAAGGAGACAGAGACAGTTTAAGTTTCGCTTAAAATCGAAATCACGTTGGTGCAATCAGGCCTTAGTAACATCAAGAATTGCTGAGAAAAGACCCGTGGGTTTCAAAACGTTTGAGATATCATTATATTTTCTTCAGTTATACCAGTTTGTGGGTTATCGCCATGTCTTTCTTCATTGACGGACACGGTGCAATAAGTTAAAATGAAACAAACTTATATTTGTTCCACTTCAACCTATTAGATCTGTTCCTTTTTGACTGATCTTTTGCACTAATTCATCTTCCTTTTTTCTCCAAGAGAAAAGAAAAGGAAAAATGATGAACTGGTGCAAAAGTTCAAGCAAAAAGAACAAGTCTATTGCACCGTGTGTATTAATTTAGACAGTGCAGGAACAAAAAACAGACCCATTATTGATGCTAACGTTTCGTGAACCATGCCATTCACTTCATGGATACAGTATTATCAGCGCACTCCTTGCACTGATGAAGTGAACGACATGGTTCACGAAATGTTGACATCATTAATGAAGAAAGACACAGCAATAATCCACAAACCTTCTGGTATAATTGAAGAAAATATTCGTGAAAGCCTCAAATGTGTAATTATATAATTTTTTTATATTATATATTTTATGTATTTTTATTTTTATGCTGTACTGACATTATATAAACTTGAAATTTATTTTATAAATACATCTTATTACTGCTCGATTTAGACCCTTTATACTTTGCAGAAAAATATATGTTTGACATGTTCAGAGAAATAAGATTTAGGCCTAGTTTTATAACTTCACGGTTAATTTTTAACTTAGGTTTGACATATTTCTTTACTCTTTCTCTATTGTAGAATTAGAAAAAATTAATAAAATTTCGATTAAGAGTTAATCATGAGTAGTAAAATTGGGCCTTAAGATCTATTTCATCGACCTTGATTAAACTAATCAATGATTATGTGGGATGATGTATCTATTTTCATGATTCATGGTTAACTCTTAACTTAAATCAAGATTTAATTTATTCCTTATCTCTTTTTTTTAATTTTAAAATTGGAAAGACATGAGAAATAAATGAACCTCAGTTAAGAGTTAACTACGAGTTTGGAAACCAAGGGTTAGTTAAAAAGATCCTTAAGCCCAATTTCGTAACTTTATTGTTAACTCTTTGAAAAATATATTAACATCATTTTTTATTAATAGCAACTTTCATATATAATCTAAATTTGATCTTTAATCATTTCTAGTCCTTAAACTCCTATAAGGTGTCCCTACTACACTATTCAAGATGGGTAGGGAGGATAAAGCAACATGGAAGTCTAATTACTTCACTAAACTTGTTGTAAGTATTTCCTTTTGTATTAATTGTTCAGTTTTAATCTAATAGCATATAAACTGCTTATAAATACACTATAATTTATATACATATATATATATATTTATCATATATAATTTTTGTTGAATATTAGCAACTATTAGACGATTATCCCAAATGCTTTATTGTGGGTGCGGACAATGTTGGCTCAAAGCAAATGCAACAGATTCGTATGTCACTGCGTGGAAACGCAGTTGTACTGATGGGCAAAAATACCATGATGAGAAAAGCCATTCGTGGCCATATTGAACGTAATGCAGCATTGGAGAAATTACTGCCTCACATCCGTGGTAATGTTGGGTTTGTTTTCACCCGAGGTGATTTGATTGAAGTAAGAGACAAACTGTTGGAAAATAAAGTACGTGCACCAGCTAGGGCAGGAGCCATTGCACCTTTAAGCGTTATCATTCCTGCACAAAACACAGGACTTGGTCCTGAGAAAACTTCTTTTTTCCAAGCTTTGAGTATACCAACTAAGATCTCTAAGGGTACTATTGAAATAATAGTGAGTACTTGTAAAAATATTTAAACATAATTTTGTCAATATCTTGCACATTCTATATGAATGCGTATAATAATTGGGTTGTCACATTTTATAGAATGATGTTCACATCCTCAAACCTGGTGATAAGGTAGGAGCTTCCGAAGCCACACTTTTAAACATGCTGAATATCTCGCCTTTTTCTTATGGATTACTGGTTGAACAAGTATATGATTCTGGTACTATTTTTGCGCCTGAAATTTTGGACATCAAATCTGAAGATCTACGTGAAAAATTCATGGCTGGAGTTGCAAATTTAGCTTCAGTTTGCTTGATGATTGGTTATCCTACAGTCGCTAGCGCACCACACAGTATTGTGAACGGATTCAAGAACTTGCTAGCTGTCGCTGCTGTTACTGATGTTGAATTTGCAGAAGCTACCACTATCAAGGAATACATTAAGGTGTGATTTTATATATTATAGATTTATTCGCGTTGCGTGCTACTTGCTCCTACCATAACTCACTCTAATGAACACATAATAAGAGAAGGTAGGATCATGTTGGTGCGTGTGACACAAACCTTATATTTTATACTAATTATTCTTGAATGAATATAATGATGAAAATATTACACGTCTAAAGATTTTGGTTCACATGTCAGAGCTAGAAATAGTTGAACCCAATGACATGTCAAAATTGTTGTTGAGATATTGCACTAAAGTGCAGTCTGAATTAAATAATGTAAATGCTATCCGTGCAATTGGCTGAGGAGTCGTATTTATTAAGAATTATGAAATTGTTTATAGGATCCAAGCAAGTTTGCTGTTGCTGCCGCTGCTGTAGCAACTCCAGCAGCTGCAGCTACAGATGCTCCTGCTGCAGAGAAGAAGGAAGAAAAGAAAGAAGAATCAGATTCAGAAGATGATGACATGGGTTTCGGATTATTCGATTAATGCATACATATTCACATTTTATGTATGTTTAAACATTCATCTGAAACGACCTTTGTCGAACAAGAATCAATTCAAATTTTGGATCATTTTATAAATGCTTCTGATACCAAAATAAAATAAAATAAAATTGAAAGAATTTTAGTTTTATTTGTTATTGTTGATTGTATCTATTAACAATTATTATTAATATTAGAAAAAATTTTAGTAATATCTAACGATTTCGCGTATCGGTATAATTTGTATGCTTGATCAGAGTAGAACATATCTTCAATGCGTATAGGCACAGGCATAAAGGCTACGTACGATTAAACAAAACAGGGAACAAAGAATCTCAATCTATCAGAAAGCAAATATTGTGGAATATACATTTCTGATTGGCTTCTTATTCTCTGTTCATTTAATTCGCTACGTTCAGCAGAAAAAGCTTTGCAACTGTTGAAATCTACCATTTCCCGTTCTCTTGCCTGTGCTACTCATTGCTTGAACACACCTTGCAGGAGTTACAGCTTAATAGGTCATAGTATTTTGATAATTTTGATAAACGGATTTCTTAATCTATACAATTATCAACAATTAATTGCAATTACTTGCTTTGAAAAGCAGAGTGATAAGGATTATTTATATTGGCCGTAATCTGTAAGAATCAGTCACAGTCAAATGAAAGAGAAATAATCGACTATAATATATATAAAAAGTATAAATAATTTTAAGACCCGCTTGGGGCCCCAGTATCCGAAAATGGATTGAAATGGATTAAAATGGATTCAAATTTTCAGAAATACGGATTCATGAATGTTAAAATGAATCCTTTTCAATCCGAATATGTTTTTATTCATTTATAGGAATTGCATGGAGCATATCTGTAAACTTTTCAATCATAAAATAATATTAGCTTTTTCAGTGCGTTTGTGACCATAGTGAATACTGTTCAATTCATAGTTTTGTATAGGAAACGCAGTTTTTCAATCCAGTTGTATCCAATTGAATCTAATTGAATCCAATTGAATTCAATTGAATCCACAAAAAAGTATTCGCTATTTAAAATACGAATTCGAATAGACAAAATCCAATCCATTCTCGGACGCTAACAGCCTAGAAGTCACTAGAGTACCTATAATAGGTACTCTAGAAGTTACAGCCCAGACAGTGTCCGCTTGTAATATTTCTAACCCATTTTAAATTTCATACATTTAAAATTTTGTTCCGTTGGACCAAAAAGTAACGATACGCATGTGCATAAGATCGAAATGCATGTAGAAGCAATCATGGTAGCAATGTGATAGAAGCATGCAGAAGCATGGCAATATTGGCAATTGTAGGGCTGAGACAGATTTCCTAACCTCAAGTCGGCAACTTTAACGAATATCTTCACGGGATAGAGTGACGCTTATTTCTACCAGATCCTTTTATTTTATGGAAATACGCGTCGAGTATAATTTAATCGATTTTTGAGACGGTTACTTTCCATTGTACTTTTACCAAGCATAATTTTATCAATATTGGAGCTGAAGAGGATTGAACTGAATTAATACAAAATGAGTTTCAAGAAAATTAAAGAAGTTATAGAAGATGGAGATATTGTTATTTTATATTTAAATCCAAACAACATGCATCCTCTAGAAGTAAAAGCGAAAATTTCCAATAAAAAAGGCAAAATCATAGACAACATGTTTAATACTGCATATGGTGCGTTAAGAGTTGTATCACTCATTGGACAAAAATATGGTTCAAAAGTTGAGTTGACTCGAGGCTGGGCATATGTGTTACAGCCCACGCCAGAACTTTGGACACTGATACTACCTCATAGAACTCAAATTATCTATAGTCCAGATATAAGTTTTATTATACATTTAATGGAACTTAGGCCAGGAAGTATAGTAATTGAAACAGGTACATCATACACATACATATAATACTAACACACCCGTATAATATTTATTGAAAAAAAAAACAGCTTTATTTTTCATAATTAATTTTAGGTACTGGTAGTGGCTCTTTATCTCACTCATTAATTCGAGCGATACGCCCAAGTGGCCATTTGTATACCTTTGATTTTCATGAACAACGTGTATCTATTGCTAGTACAGAATTTGAAAAACATGGTTTGAATGATTTTGTAACTTTGAAAGAAAAGGATGTTTGCTTAGAAGGATTTGGGGATGAATTAAAACATAAAGTTGATGCAGTGTTTCTAGATCTTCCACATCCATGGCTAGCTATAGAACATGCCACAGTTGCTTTAAAAAAAACAGGTGAAGTTTTGTTTAATTTTTTATTGAAGAATTTTAATTAACAAAAAATATTCTAGGACAAATGTTGTAATATTTGTACAAAAATAGAAGTTAATTTTAATAAACATTAATACATATAAGCATACTTGAAAAGTGAAAACATAATACATTGTACTATAATAATAAAAATAACACATCGAATTGTTATTTTTATTGTTATAGTACAATGTATGATATACAATTTTTATCCAACAGGTGGAAAACTTTGTTTCTTTTCCCCTTGTATTGAACAAGTTCAACGTACTTGCACAAAATTAATTTGTGAAGGGTTTATAGAATTACATACGTACGAATGTTTGCAAAGAGAAATGAACGTTCAGTACAAGGTTCTGCCAATATTAGATTTGGAATGTTTGAAACAAAAGGTTGGTATATTTTACCATTAAAAAATCTTTAATTGCAATGAAAAGTTTTTAATTGCATATGATACAAATAAAATTAATTAAAATAATACTTAATTACTATCTCATCTAAAACTATAGTATATTGACGTAAATATATTGAATTTCATGAAATAATAACATACATAAAATACAGGATTTAACATGCTTTTATAATTTTATAAAATTTTGTGTTTTAGTATATTTGTAAAATACTTTAATAAATAAGAAAGAGATTTTAAAACACTGTAAAAACATTGAATGAATTTTGAAGAACAAAATATAAAAATGAAAAATTTAATTATTTTATTATAGCACACAACCGAAGATATTCACAAGAATGAAAAAGGAAAACAAGAAGAAAAACTTCTTACAGTTACTCACTCTCATTCATTACCTGGCCATACAGGCTTTATTACAATTGCTGTTCTGCCCCCTAGTTATGCACGCAAAAAAGAAATACAATGTATAAATTCAAACAAATGAATAAACAACTGAAGAATACTAAGGTGTAATTTAAGTAGTGATTAATTAAAGCTCCTGAGCAATTATAATTACATCTCTTTATATTTATTTATAATTCTCTTTATTTACAAATGTCATGCAAGAAACTTTATTATATTATTTCTCGCTTGTGACATCACGATCCTATATGGCAATAGCGACTATTCAGGAGCCTTAACTAAAAAAACTCATAAATTAATTTTGTTACTATCTCAAATAGAACCCATAATTTTTAAAATTTAGAAATCATTTCTATTAATTAACAAATATTTTGTTAAGAGAATGAATATTGTGATAATGATATCCTACAAGTAATCTATTAATCATAAATACAGTGGCAATATAAAATATAATGTAATGAAAAACTGGAAACACTAAAAAGGTTTAATCATTTGCATACTTATTATTTTATGTGTCAGCCTTATTTGGATTCCAACTGAGATAATCAACTCGAGTCGCGGCTTGATACTCTTTTACTAAATATTCTACTACTTCTCGCGAATTGTCCAGTTCATCAAGATTATCTTCGAACATTTTTTCTTTGCGGAATTGTTCCAAAAACGCTTCGCGTTTACGCAACTTGTCATATTGTTGTAAGGCTCTATCAAACAGCTGAAACACAATATTAAAATTAGCAATATTCAAATTCAAATATTATAGAATATATATATAGTGCTGTGATAGTAAATAAATTTTGAGAGAATTTAACAGCCAATATTCTTACCGATGATATGTTAGTATGATTAGCTAACATCAAACCAGAAACACGATGTGTACTTTGTATATAAGGAGATTTTCGTGAAAGAGCTACTTGTATACTTGCAGGACCCCAAGGAATAAACTGCGCGAGTTTTCGCTCTCTAATCCTTTGTAACGATTTGTGCACTTGTGTCGGATCCACCTCACCCTATTAAAAAAATATTATTGAATAATATGTTTCTTTTGTTATGTATAAAGAAACACACAAGTTAATACGCGCGCGCGCGCGCGTGTGTGTGTGTGTGTGCGCATGTCTGGAATAAGTAAATTTCTCTAAAAAAAATTACCTGAATTATATTTAAAATGGATATGTAACAATGTGATGCATTTCTGTCTAATGCTGTAGAAACCATCATATTTTTCGGTTGTAGCAATCGTCGCATCACATCCAAGACAGATGTTTTTCTTACAGATGCACCCTGTTTCCGAATAATTTTCATGAAAATAAACATGCATTATACAAAATTGTACAGATATGTTTCAACATTAAATATGATTATACTTTAATATTTAATATTTAATTGGAGGAGAAATATAACTTTTTTAAAAATAAAGATATAAATAAAATAATGAAAAAAATATTTGATTTTCTCTGATGTAACTTTTTTACAAATGCATTAATATACAAAATTGTAATGTGCAATTACACATTTTTAGATAGAATTTGTTTTCTAAATCCGTATGCATAATTTCGTATATAAAAAGTTATTTGTTATTAAATATTCGTTTATATATAAAATATTATACAATAAATATTTTTGATATTTTATATTTTGTATTCTATTGTGACAAAATATGAAATAATTAAATCATCAGATACCTCTTGATCTGTTGTAAGTGGAGTATATCCAGTCATTAGAAAGTGCAATCGAGGAGTTGGTATAAGTGGTGCAATCAAACCAACTAAATCATTGTTCATATATGAAGGATATCTCAAAGTGGTTGTACTGACAGACATTATTGTTGAAACAAGCTTATTAATTTGTGTGAAACTAGGATTCTGGATATGCAATCTGTCTGAAGCAATTCTATTCAAAGCAGTATTATCTAAAACTACCACACAGTCTGCACATTGAGTCAGCCTTTTCAATGTTAGCAATGAATTATATGGTTGTACTACAACATCGCTGTAACAAAAAATATATACACATATATTTGTGTATGTTTAATATATATATAGGATGTATAATAACAGATAAACCATCAGATTTGTTTTTCGAAAAATGTATATAAATATATAATTAATGTATATATGTATGTAAATCCATATTATATAGAGAATTTTTAAAAACAAATAAATATTACCTTATTTCATCCTGATTTGGAAAAACACTGTATGTCTCAATTAATTTTTTAGGAAATCTATCAGCAAGAGATTCTAACATAAAAGATCCCATGCCAGAACCTGTACCTCCTGCTATAGAATGGCACAAAACAAAACCCTACACAAATTCCAAGATTTAAACAAAAATTATATTTGATAAAACAAAGAACATTCTTATATTATAGATGTCAGATTAGGATACAATATTATTAGAGATAAAATATCAGAATAATATAGTTACTTCTAAGCTGTCACTACCATCAGCTTCTCTATCCAAAATATCAAAGATTTCTTCCTGTAATTTTTCACCCTGATGATATCCAGATGCCCAGTTATTACCAGCACCACCACCATGTTTTGATAAATAGATATTTTCAGGATTATACAGCTAATAACAAAATAAAAATTTTTTATTTTAATATAAAATGATATAAAAACAGTAAAATTGTTGTATGTGTATGTGTGTGTGTGTGTGTGTGTGTGCGTATTTATATACAATATATTACCTTTGAATAAGGAGAATTCATGATAGTATGAATTACTCTTGGTTCTAAATCCAGTAATACAGCTCGTGGTATATAGTGTTCATCATCTGACTGATAAAAAAAGACATCTTTTCTATCCATTCCCTCTGTCGCATAATCTTCTAAAATTCCTTCTGGGTTAATTCCATGTTCTGCACATAATCTTTTCCAAAATTCAAATCCAACTATAAAAATAAACAAAATATATAAATATAAAAACATATATATAATTTTATGTTACAAGTGTGACAAATTTTGTACATATAAAACTTTACAATGTTTTGAAGAAATCAAACAAATAAGAAAGATCTTTAAATAAACGCAACTAAATTTTAGTGCTTAATATGTCTATATATATTTTAAAAACATTCAGAAATATTGTAAACACACTAAGATCTTGCCCCTTTATACATCTTTTTTTCTTTAATTGTTTGATTTATTCATATCCAAATAAACTTAACAATGTTTTGAGTTTTGTAAATCTCTCATGACTAATTATTTAAAATTGCTAAGATTAAAAAACTACACATTATTAATTATTAAACTTATGTTAACTTTTGTGCTATTATTTGAATTTATATTACACTTTAATATCTATGTTTAAAAAATTGATAACAGTATCATCTATGACAGAATAAAATATAACTTTACTTTGATTCCCACATTGTCCAAGTTGCAACGTTATCATTTCACACGGCATTTTTATATTTAAATAAAATACTTTTCGTTGAGAGAATTTAAGAAAAGAAATTCACAGTCATACAACCGGCGAATCTTTAAACAAGTCGTATTTCGATATACACAAATTCATTCAGCAGAGAAGGTCGCAGCCATGATGTTAAACCTGTTCACGATATTAGAAATCGATCCGAGATCTCGAATAAAGAAAGAATTAACCAATCGCATGTGACCAAATTGTTTAATCCCTGTTTCCACCAATGCAGATTAACTTTAGGTTGCGCACAATAGGAGAAATATTAGGAACAGATATTATAATGCCTGATTTATGGCTGCGTTCAGCAGAAAAAGCAGCTTTGCAACTGTTGTAAAATTCTTGAATATGATTGGCTTATACATTTAGATCTAATGAGGAAGTAAGAGCAAGACCAATCATATTAACGAATTTTGCAACAGTTGCAAAGCTGCTTTCTCTGTTGAATCCCAAGATCCTAAAATTCAACCAATAAAGCTGCCAGTTCTAACTGAAATTTGAACTCTATTGGCTGAATTTTAGGATTAAGCCTTAAGACCAAAGCATAAACCAGGCATAAATATAAGAATTTTAACCTATCAGAACTGTGTACTGTAGAATGTGCGCTTTCTGATAGGTTAATGCCTGGTTTATGCTTCAGATCTTAATCCCAAAATCCTAAAATTCAACCAATAAAGCTACCAGTTCTAACCGAAATTTAAACTCTATTGGCTGAATTTTAAGATTAAGACCTTAAGACCGAAGCATAAACCAGGCATAAAATTCTTATATTTAATATCTATTCCTAATATTTCTCCTATTGTGCGTAGCCCTTAATCTCGTTAACCAGAGAGAAACCTGAGAGAGGCTAGAGTCCCTATAATAAGGTCCTTATTATAATTTATAGGGACTCTAAAAAGGCCTCCCTACACGGTCAAACTGAGTCAGTATTAAGGTTGATTTATACTGGCCGTAAACTGTTAACTTATGCCGTAATCTGTAAAAATTGACCAATTATAATCGATTATTCCCCTCTCATTCGACTGTGATTGGTCAATTTTTACAGATTACGGCCAGTATAAATCAACCTTTACTGATCAGTTATATTACTGATAGTATACATTAGTTTTTATAATCTTATACGATCAGGTATTATTGATAATATTTCACTTCAGTTTGACGTGATTTGACGTATATTATTATCTATGGCGACATGGATTTAAAGCATGTATTTAAATCCAAATCATCGTCAGTATTCTACGTCAATCGATTAAAACCATGTATAAAAAAGCGTTGCAACCTTTTAGTCCCCGACTGTACACCCACGGTAATTAATTTTGTCCCTCGGAAATTTTCACAAAATAAAAAATGACCACCTTTCTATATTAATTGTCACAATCTATGCACGATTAACGTTACGACTGAACCTTATCGTGCATGAATAGTGATAATTAATACAGAAAGGAGGTCACTTTTCATTTTGTGAAAATTTCCAAGGGACAGAATTAATTACCGTGGGTGTACAGAGCCTTAAAGGAGCCTACAGACCAGAGCGGCGCAGCGGTGAAACGGCGAGCGATAGCCAATGAGAGCCATGCTTTTGCGTAAAAGCATGGCTCTCATTGGCTATCGCTCGCCGCTCACCGCTGCGCAGCTGTTGCGGGATTCTCTAAACGTTTTATCGATGATTGTCGCTATCGTTAACTAGCGACAGCCAATGGCAGGACAATCCTAAAAGAAAGCGCTGCTCTCATTGGCTGTCGCTAGTTAACGATTACAACAATTATCGAAAAAACGTTTAGAGAATCCCGCAACTGGTCTATAGGCTCCTTTATTGTTTACCAATTGTTAAACAAGAATGACATGACCGAGGAGCACTCGGGTGGTAATCTGAACACGCCCCAGCCAGGTGGAAAAAGAACAGACTTTTCATCTCATTTTAATGCAAATATTTTGGGGATTTTTTAAACAATGGGAACAGACTTTTGACGTACACGATATAAGATGGCAAGGTGAGGCTGCTTCATGCTGGGTTGTATGAGATTGTGAGATGCGTAGCTGATGAGGGGCGCATTCAGGTACATTTGTGATGTCCGTGTGTAACCGGCCATCAAGACTTCCGGATTCCTTACACATTCTCGCCGGCTAGAAGTGACGGACTGTTTGCATTACATTATCTGTTCGTGATTTGACGTCAACTAAGTACTGATCGGATCTGTGAAACGATATTCTAAAGGTATTTCATTCGTCGCAATACAATCCATACAATGTAACCGAATAATTGTGCTTGTTACGATAATCACGTCACAATATCTTTCATAATAAAAATACCGCCTTGCCTCAACCTGTTTCTCTTTATTATTTTTTTAATAAGCGGAAAATTTATGATAAGCGCCACAGCATGAAACACTGTCGCCGATAAATTTCTTCACTTGTCTGATGTATTTACTCATGTCTCATGTGCATTACTTATATCTCTGTAGTCCAAATTATTTCTCATAAATGAGCAAAAGTCAAGTATATTTTGTCTTTAATCAGTAAGTCTAACAGAAATTAAAAAATCTTAATCGGAGGAACTTATGAAAGTTCTAATAAAAATAATATATAGTCTTTTTATTTCTGAACTGGACAGCACTTGAACTTTTTTCTTGCTTTTATTAAATATTAAACATTTGTTTCACTTTAATTTCAAAAGTGTATATTAGTTCAACTATAGGAAGAATATTGTATCCTGAGTTCAGTTTGATATAACTGAAACATCTAAAAATAATCATCTGAGATGTTTTTATACTCCAGCGAAAATATGAATTGCAAAATTAAATATTATTTTGCTTGAAATATATATTTGATATATTCCCTTTCTCCTTTTATAATTACTTTTTATGAATCTTTAATATGCAATTTCATCAAAAATCCATGATAAAAAGGTGCTATATTAAAATCTTTATTTTTTAGAAATACTGTCATTATATTCTAGATAACAGATGTGGAATACTTCAGCTGGAATATTCTATGCTACATAGGAAATTACTTAGACTTGATTTTTCATTATCTAGTTAACTTTTGGATAAGTTTAACCTGATATTTCATCCAATCAGCTTTATCTATGATGCTATCATGAATGAAACCCATTGAATAAAACATTAGGTCAAACCAAATCATAAGTTATAAAGGCCTTCACACGTAAAACTCGACTGTAAGGATGTAAAACGTAAACATAAGGAAATCAACCCCTTCTGGAGTTGGATACACGATTGAGATTGATCGATTTCCTTATGCTTATGTTTTACGTCCTTTTACGGAATTTTATGTATGAGGACTTTAACAAAAAACTAGGTCTTAATGTGCTTATTTCTTTTAATATTTGTTTGTTTATTACTTACTTTTTTTCAGAAAATATTGTAATTAAATCCATGTTTATGTTTTCATTACTTATATATATATATTTGTATACAATAACTTAAAATACACCTATGTAGAGTCTAAAAATTCAAATTTATTGTACTTTTATTTTTTCTGTATTTTCTCTTTTTGCAGAAAACACAAAGATAT